>NW_006159861.1:2184067-2186154 GCF_000334495.1 Tupaia belangeri chinensis | reverse complement strand
CCCGAACCGTGGTCGACTACGTGGGAGTCCAGTGACATAGCCATTACGCTAACTGCTGGTTCCCCATAAGTAAAATTATTATATATAAAAAAAATTATGGCTCTTGATATGCAGAATCAAACAGCTTTTCAAAAAGACAAAACTGGTTTTATGTTCCAACCAATAACATATGTGAATTCCCATAACATATTTTTATCAGGATTTTGTGAGGATTTTTTTTTTTACTTAGTGGTGATGACATTCTGAACATGCAAATGCAGAGTTTCTGCAGAAGCTGTTCTCTGCCAGCCAAAGAAAGGCATGCAAATGAAAATAGAAAAAACAGACATACAGAGATGAGTAGGGATGACAGGTAGAGAAAGAGAACTGACAGCTTTCAGAAATCTGGAGGACCTCCACTCTTCCTTTGTGTGTTTTGATTCTAGGAACTAAAGAATTTTGTTCTTTGACTTGTTTTGGCTAAGTTAATACATGGTGTCTAACATCTAGTAATATGCATTCACACTATATAATATCATGAATGTTCTTAAAAGAAAAAAAAATATCTGTGGGAAATACAATTTTAAGTAGTTTATCTGAGTCAAAAACAGTGAATGAATTAGAGAACATCAGACCCACAGAGGTCTAGAGTGCCAAAGAACCAAACCTTAGAGGCAAGTATTTATTGGGAAAAAATGGAAGCAGAAAAGAAATAATTTAATTGATTTGCAATTAACAAAATCATCTTTTTTTTTTCTTTTAAGAGAGATTTTTGCTATAGAGTGTGTGTGCATTTGACAGAGAGACAGAGACAGAAAACAAGAAATTGCCCCTCAGGGGGATGGCCATGCTGCAATCCCTTTTTCTTCATTCTCCTCTCAGGATTTTGAGCATGCACCCACATGCACCCAGGGTGAATTTTAAGCTGCGTGGCCTGGAACTTGAACCATGGTTCAACTACGTAGGAGTCCAGTGATGTAACCATTATGCCAACCTTCATTTTCGTTATGTACCTTGTTAGAAAGTCCTTAGTCACAAGATCACACATTGCATAACTGTCTAACATAAGCATTTATCAGAAATGACCTAAGTCAAGTTTCACTTATGTTTGGAGCTCAGGAAAAATTAAAGCTATTTGTAAGGTGTTTGCTTTTGCTTGCTCAGGGATTTATTCAGGCCAAGTTTCTATTGTCATTATTATATTTTTTGTCACAGTTATTTTTAAAAAATATGCTAGAGATTACATAGACTCTCCAGAGAGAGAGAGAGAAAGACCCCTCAATGGGGAATGGTCATACCACAATTCTTTCCCCCCCATTTCTCCATTCCATCAGGATTTGGAGCATGCACACATAGGCACCTGGCATATTTCTCAAGCTGAACTAGGGGGCTGGCCTCAGTCTTTATGCTTTTAAATTTCTTTCGGTAATTCCCTGCTTCGTGCAACATCTCAGTAAGCTAAAAGCGTGACCAAATGGTGTTAGTGCTACTCCCAGTTACCACCACTGGTGTAGTTGTACTTCAAAGGGCTCATGGAAAATTGGTAGCATGAAGAAAATCTGTGCATGGGTTTCAACATTTATTTGCACCACAATAAACCCGTGCTTTACTTCCATTTTTCCCCAAAACCTTTTGAAATATAGATGTTTGTGTAAATGTGTGTCTCTGTGTGCGCACATATACATGCATATCTCCTCCTGTAAAGTTTTCTATTCACTTCCTTTGGCTCCTTTAGTACTGTTTTTCCCCTTTTTATCACAAAAAAAAAATCAAATGAGTCTTGTAGCCCAGAAGCAGAAACAAAATAATTCTTTTCTTTTCTTTTTTTTTTTTTTTTGAGAGGTTTTTGCTATAGGGTGAGTACGCTTACCAGAAAGACAGAGAGAGACAGAGAGACAGAAAGCGAGAAATCACCCCCAGGGGGGATGGCCACACAGCAATCCCTTCTCCTCCATTCTCCTCTTGGGATCTTGGGCACACATGCACACAAGCCTGGTGTGAGTTTCAGCCACCAGGTCCAGGACTTGAACTGTGGTCAACTACATGGGAGTTCAGTAACATAGCCATTATGCCAACTGCTGGTCCCACAAAATTCTTATTTAAGGGAA
>NW_006159861.1:2181705-2184033 GCF_000334495.1 Tupaia belangeri chinensis | reverse complement strand
AACAAAATATATTTCATTAATTAATTTTAAAATTGAAATGAAAGTGATGAGCTTGTGCTTTAGTAACATTAAATCTCGATAGAATTGGAAAGAGAAAATATTCATATTAGACAAATTTCAAACACTAGATAAAAAGAATTCCCTACCCCCAAATAATAGACCAGATGATTTGATATGATGCTTCATCATCGTGTGAGCTATGGATTGGTCCTGAGGGACCACACAACTTGATATAATAGAACCTCTATTTCCTTTGTCAAGAACACAAAGCTTAATCAAAATGAAAAATGATCTGTTGCCGATAACACACATGATGATGCCTTTGACATGACTAATATGCCCCGTATTCATGCTGGGAAAAACCATTTGGTGCACTGTGAAAATGTACATTGATTAAATGTAAATTTTAAAAAAATTAAGAATCTACAAAGCTTTATAGAAGTTACCTAGTGCTGTGCTCCCTATTTTTATGTAACAAATAACTCCAATATTTAATAATTTTTTTTTTTAATCATAGGGTGCATGTTCTTGTTAGAGAGAGAGAGAGAGAGGAGAGAAAGAGAGACAGTGGGAGGGAAAGTGAGAAATCATTCCCTGGGGGGACAACCATGCTGCAATTCCTTCTCCTCCATTATCCTCCTGGGATTTGGGGCAGGCATGCACATGCACCCAGAATGATTTTCAAGCCACCAAGTCTGGGACTCAAATCGCGATCTGTCTTAGCCACTACACCACCTGCTGGCCCCAACACTTCAAGGGTTGAAGCAACCATTTTCTTTTGCCTACCACTTTGTGAGTCAGGAATTTGGAAAGAACTTGTCTGGGAGCTTCTTTTCCGATCTCGAATTGTGGTTGGAGGATATCCTTTGAAGTTAGCTTCTTGCCACCCCTTGTTTTTTCATGATCAGACAAAATTAGGCAGAAAAATGAAAAATTTAAGTCAACTTTACATTACAACTATTGATGAAAAGTCACAAATAAGTAGCTGCATGTATAATACATCTTTCTAAATGACAGTAAATTGTGAACTGAGATATTTTATCTCAGGGAAATAATTAGATGATCTTAATAATCTTTAGCTATTTATTAATGTGATTCACAATAGACAGGTAAAAAGAATACTAATATAATTATCTTGATAAATGTGCAAGAAAGGTTACATTTTTAAATAAAAGTAAACACAAATATTAGCAATGTAAGAATAAAAGGTTATTTCTTTGCTTGGTAAAGTGTATCTAGTTGAAAGCCACATCAAATCATAGAGAATGAGACAATAGAAAACAAAAGTTTATGTGTAAAACTTTAGTGTGATTAACAACAACGCCCAGCATCACTACAGAGATTTATATCTCCTGGATGTTTTAATAAGTCCCTTCAGCCTCCTCCATCTATTATTCGCTGCAGTCCTGTGAACCACCAGGTTTTTGATTATGTAAGCCTTGCTCTTTCAAACCTCCATGTACTTATCTGGAGTTACTATTTCTGTTTTATCTGACTCGTGACCTTCAAATCCTCTTTCACCCTCTCAGCACGAGTTTATCCCTTCTGTAAAATTTTCCTCAATTCCCTCAGAGTTAGTAAATTCTTTCTTTCTGACCCTTTTCTGTATAGCTTTTGGAACTGAATTGTAATTATATTCTTTAATGTCAGTTTTTTTCCCACCAGAATAAGTGCTCTTTGAGAGCTAGGAGGAAGCATTTATCATTGTATTCTTGGACCCTAATGGTGATTGGTGAATTGTAGCACTTAAATATAGGCTTTTAAAAACTGTGAATAAATCCACAAGATCTTCAAGTTTCTTTAATAAGAGCTTGATATTTTTTTCCTCCTCAGAATCTTGATATTGCTTCTCTCTAAAATTATGTAGCATATATATAACTGTGAGTCAGGTAATTTAGATGTACTTCAAGGTTTACCAGATGTCTAATACACAGTAATGAATAAATTACTGTCCTCCTTCTGGAAATCAGTAATTATTTCTGTTAGAGCACCTGCTACTCCCTACATCATTTAAAATATACTAGCCTACCAAGATGGTTTTGACTACACCCATTGGAAAGGCAATGAAAGGAACCTGTAAGGGCACCATGTAAAAGCAGTGTCATGTACTCAGAAAGACATTTGGCACAGGATGGCTTGAAAGATGGCTTGACAGAACATCCTAAATGGGACGAAAGGATGATAGAGCTATGTAATGCATAAAAAGAATACGCTATTTGTATATATCTGCTACATTGTATATATAGTAAAATTATATCTATACTTTAAATATATATATATATATATATACACACACACACACACACACAGATATGTATATCTGTATGC
>NW_006159861.1:2172386-2178991 GCF_000334495.1 Tupaia belangeri chinensis | reverse complement strand
TATATAGTCTTTGTGTGTTACTTAAAACAAAATTTATTTATTTCAAGTTATGATATGATTTTACATTAGACTCTTCTGTGACTTCTTCAGTCTTCAATATGTAACAGCTAACGGTATCCTTTAGATAGATGGAGGGTCTCAATGCTAAAATCCAGCATGTTATTAGCACAAAAATAAATCAATAAAACTGAAAATCTATTAAGAGTGACCCATTAAAAATGCACACACACACACACACACACACACACACACACACACAGATGAGGAGGCTTGGCAGGTGACCAATGTTCACGCATGTGAGTTATGTGACCACGGTGCTCTGGCCTGAGTGAAACCACTGCCTCACGTCATGACATCTGGCAGCTGAGAAAGTCTCCCTGCTTTTTAACAGAACGTGTGCAATGGTAGTCTACTGGAAGGGAGGTTAAAATGGTGCTCCAGTCTAAGCACTATACTCCGAGGTCCAGACTTCCTTCAGCTTTTCACCAAGGCAGACATTTGACTACCTGGTATTCTTATTACATATGCAAAACCTTTGTATTGTGAATTGTGCTTTTTTTCTTATTATTTTAAGACAAATACTATATTTTTTGCATAATTCATGTGAGATATGTGGATAGATACAGTTGTTTTTGGAAAAATATTTGAAATAAGAAAAATACATGGCTAAATTTATCCCCTGACATTCTGAACAGAGTTGAAAATACAACTGATTCTGTCTCTTTGTCATGAATATTGTGAAGAGAAAGAAAAGAGATGATTAGAAGCATTAAAATAATAAACCATCTTAGCAGTTATGTCTGCAGAGAAAGCAGAGGCATAAAGTTAGACACTCTAAAAGTGCGATGTGATTCTCTCTTGTACCAAGATACAGCTTGACTCGAAAAGAAATAGAACATTCCAAAAACTCCAGGGACACATTCTTCAGGGAAATAAGCAATTACAACCCTATTGCATCTTATTTCAAAAAAGAAAATAATATACATGTGCATTTATTGCTTGTTAGAATATTGCTTGACACACTTTTTTTTTTTTAAATAAAGAAAATCCTACCATTCGTAGCAATCTGGATGGCCTTGAGGAATATTATGCTAAAGAAACAAGCCAGTCACAGAAAGATAACAAAAATGCATTATCTCACTTATAGGCGAAAGCTAAAATGATCAAACACGTGGAAGCATTAAGTGGAAGGGTAGTTTTCCAAAGACTGTAGGGAGAAAGACACGAGTGTTTAGCAGAGAGTGCAAAGTTTTAGTCATGTAACGTAAGTAGGATTTGAAAATTTACTGTGCAATTTAGGACTTATGATTAACAATACCATATTGTATACTTAAAAATTTGCCAAAAGGGTACTTCATGTATTAAGTGCTCTTACAATGAAAGAAAAACGAAACAAAAGGAATATACGGATGAGAGGAAATTTTGGGCAGGGATGGGTAAGTTTATTGCATTGATACTGATGGTGGTTTGATGGTTTCATGGGTTTATACTTATCTCCAAATAGATTACGTTCTAGTTGTTAAACCTCAGCAGCTTTTTGTATTTGTATTATACCTCAATTAAGCAGTCATGCTTTTAAGAAGGAAGACAGGAACCTGAATTTATTCTCCGGAATATGTTAAGATGCCTCTGTTTTAGTATGAAGGGAATTCAAGACTGTGGAAATTTGGGGAAAAAAAAAATGGTTCTTGGAGAAGAGGAAAACTGAACTGAGTAGAATAAAATAAAAATTGAGAAATAGGAGACCAACAGATGGCTTAATGGTTACATTGCTGGATTCCCACATAGGTGACTGCTATTTGAGTCTCCTACTTAGCAGCTTAAAACTCACACCAGGCACGTGTGCATGCCCAAAATCTTGAGAGGAAAATGGAGAAGAAGGGATTGTGGTGTGGTCATCCCATCTGGGGTGATGATTTCTCACTTTTTTTCTCTCCGTCTCTCCAGCAAGTGCACACACCCTATTGTGAAAATCTCTTAAAAAAAAGAAAAGAAATTGAGAAATGTTTACCCAGTGTGGACAAATGCAATTTATTTTAGTGCCTAATCTGAAAATTAGATGAAAAAATCCAAGGGGTAGTGACTATCTTGGAAAAAAAAAAGTGATATTACTTAAAATTGAAATCTTAATTCATTGAGGTGAATTTTTTTTATAACTTTTATAAAAGTAAACAAAGATCCAGTTAACTCTGAAGGAATCTGCTCTTTTGTCATATAGAGAAACATCAAAATTGACTCATGGAAAATAAACATTTTATTACATAAAAAGTAAAAGTAAATCCTGATTTCAATCTCTTTTATGGAGAGCTAGAAAGTCCCCACTCAATATATATCAAATGTCTGCAGTCTATTGCAGAAATTGGAGAAATGGGAAGATATACTAGCTGGAAGGGCAGCTTTAAATACTGGGGACAGTACAGGAAGGGGTGGGAGACAGGGGGCAGGAGAGAGAGGGTCAGGGAAAATAAACACGAAACACTTAACAAACACATGAATGAAAAGTTATCTATGAATGATAATATATATGGTAATATATATATATTAGACTTGAAGTGCAAAGAAATAAAATTATATATATATATATATACACACATATATACATATATACTCAGATATACATATATATATAAAACAATAAAATGTGTGTGTTTATATACATATATTTATATACACATAACCAGATAATCTTCAAAGTCATACTTTTTTTTTTTTAAGTCTTGAAAGTTCTTCAATTTCAGGGCAAACAACCAATCTGAAATTGCACTTGAGATAGGCACTTTTAGAAAGAAACAGGAGGGAACCAGCAATTAGCGTAATGGCTATGTCACTGAACTCCCACATAGTTGATCGTGGTTCGCATCCCGGACCTGGTGGCTTAGAACTCACGCCAGGCGCATGTGCGTACCTGCCCAAGATCCAGAGAGGAGAATGGAGGAGAAGGGATTGCGGCGTGGCTATTCCTCCTCGGGGGTGATTTCTCGCTTTCTGTCTCTATGTCTCTCTCTGTCTGTCTGGCGAGCACACGCTCCCTATAGCGAAAACCTCTCCAAAAAAAAAAGAAAGAAAGAAACAGGATGCGGGGGACCAGCAGTTAGTGTAACAGCTATGTTGCAGGATTCCCATGTAGTCGACCTTGGTTTGAGTCTCGGACATGGTGGCTTAACTCCTGACTCGTGTGTGTGCGTGCGTGCCCAAGATCCTGAGAGGAGAATGGTGGAGAAGGAATTGTGGTGTGGTGTGGCTGGGGTGGGGGCGGTGATTTCTCACTTTCTTTCTCTCTTTCTATCTCTGTCTTTCTAGCAAGCGTAGTGCCCTACAGCAAAAAAAAAAAAAAAAAAAAAAAAACAAAAAAAAAAAAAGGATGCACACACTGATTTACCAGTAGCAGAGAAAAGAATAAATTGCAGCTGCAGAGCAAGTAGATTAAAAAATAAATCATGTGATCACGTGTAATAGTCCATTTCTGCTTTGCTAACAGAAAAACCTGACACTAGGTGATTCATAAAGAAACAGAGGTTTATTTGACTCACAGTTCTGGTGACTAGAAACTCCAAAGGCAGGGAGCTGCCATTGGGCCAATTTACATGACAAGAAAGCCAACAGAAACAAAGACAACAGTGGAGGATGCTTGAGGAAGGAACCTGGGGGCAGGCATCTATCCTTTTAAAAAAAATCATTAATTTAGGGACCAGCAGTTGGTGTAATGGCTATGTCACTGAACTGCCATGTAGTTGACTGTGATTCGAATCCTGGACCTGATGGAAAAATCATTAATTTTATTATTATTATTATTATTATTATTAATATGATCAGAGGGTGACAGAGAGAGAGGAAAAGTGGGAAAGCAAGCCACTAGGTCCTAAACTTGAACTGTGGTTGACCACGTGAGAGTCCAGAACCCTAACCACTATGCCACCTGCCACATCCTACCATCTATCTTTTTGAACAGTCTGCTCTTGTGAGAACTAACCCTTTCTCATGTGAGCTAGAACTCACTGAGTCTCTGTGGACAAGGCATTAATCCATTCATGATGATGATTCCTCTCTGTTCTAGTCATGCCCAGTAAGCTTCATCACCTCCCACAGTCAGCAGATGGTTAAGGTGCTGGACTCCCACATGGCTGACTGTAGTTCAAGTCTCGTATCTGATGGCTTGAAAATTACATTGGGCACATGTGCATGCATGCCCACAATCCCAAGAGGAGAATGGAGGAAAAAGAATTGCAGAATGGCCCCCCCCCTGTGGATGGTGATTTCTCTCTTTTCCTCTTTCTGTCTCTCTCTGGCAAGTGCACATGTCTTAAGGCAAAAATCATAAAAAAATAAAAAAGCTTCATCACCTCCCAACATCATTACACTGGGAACCAAATTTCAAAACATGAATCTTGAAGGGATAAACCATTATGCAAACCATAACATCAAGTTAAAAAAAGAAAAAAGAGAGAGAGATTTTTGCTGTAGGACATGACATGTGTGCTCGCTGGGGAGACAGAGTGTGACAGAAGGCAAGAAATTACCCCTAGGGAGATGGCCATGCTGCAATCCCTTCTCCTTCATTCTTCTTTCGGGATTTGGGCATGCATGCATGTGCACCCTGCATGAGTTTCAAGCAGCCAGGTCTGGGAAAGAACTGCAGTCAATCATTTGAGAGTCCAGCATGTTCACCACTATGCCATCCATTTTCCCCCACATCAGCCAAAAATTTTAACAAACTGCTAAATCTAAATATTGGCTAATTCAAGATAAAGTGGGGGCAGATAAAGGGGAATTTGCAGCCAGTTGCAGGCTATGGACTTTACTGGGTGTTGGAGAGTAAGACTGAGGCCAGGGCTAGATTGCAGAAAGCTTTCCTCAGTGGGTGGGTCTGGAAGAGGAGACCAGCTGCCAGTGTAGGAAACTTTGAAATCTTGCCCAGACCTTTCTCCCTGGGGCCAAGCCTTAAGGCATCTTGTCTTTACCAGGACACAGGTGAAGACCCATTAGTGTATAGTCTACTCAGCGAGAAATAAGAGGACATCCAGACATAGCCAAATTTATTGGAGTTTATTGATTAAGCCAGCGGCATACGGGGGAACTCGTGTCTTATAAAACCCCGTAGCCCTGAGTGAAAGGTGAACGGAGCTTTTATAGGCCAAAAATGCACAGATGTTTTACACGGGCAAAGGAAGAAAGTAAAGGGACTTCCGGAAAGATGGGGGTAGGGTCTTCTATCTTCAAAGCAAAAAAAGCCAGTTATGGAAGCAAAGCAAGCAGGTTAGTTAGTCTTGAGGGTAAGTTCTGATTACAATGGAATTTTAATGACTTCCCTGGTTCCGGTCAAGGTCCTTGAGGCACCTGGGAGTGGGGCTTCTCTGGATCTTATCTGCACTCGTGGGGAGGGGGAGAAGGAGGCACAGTTTCTAAGATGGAAGCACCCTTTCAAAATGGAGTCACACTTGTTTCATTCCCCACTTCTCTAAGATGGAAGCACCCTTTCAAAATGGAGTCACACTTGCTTCGCTCTCCACTTCCAAGATGGGGTCATGCTTGCTTCATTAGCAGCAGGGGAAAGGAAAAGGCATTCCATTCTTTAGATGGTTCTTCTACAGCTTGTGATTTTGGTGAGGGTTGTTTGGCTAGACAGGATTTCTTAGTCCTCCTCCTCCATCTCTGACTTTACAGCTTCCCTGGGTACCTTGGCATCAGATGGTCTCTTCACACTCACTGCCCTCACTCCATGGTCTTGCTCACTACTCAGGGATTACCAGCCCGGGGAGGGGCCATGGAGATGGGCAGCATAGCAGGTCTTAACTGCTGCACTCAGGAGTGAGGTTTTCTCATCCATCTACCCTTCCTCTACTGGAGGTAGTGCTCATGGTTGGGGCCCAGAACAATGGATAAAAGAGTTCGCTCCCTGGGAAAACAGAGTGCCAGACAGCAGGGACTGTCAATATGAAGATGTGGAGTGAGGAACTGACCGGCATCTTCAAGGTTCGGCAAGGATGTCAGCGTGTCTAACACGGAGGAAGTGACTGGGTAAATGAGGAGAGAGGGATCTGAGAGAGAACTGCGCAGCAGTCACGTGTTAGGCTGTGCTTGCCACAAACAGGCCTCCGGCGTTGACTCTGACCGAAAAGATCCCTACTGGAGAATTTAAGCATCATTCTGGCTGCAGGGAAAAGATTCCATCAGTGAGATCAGTTAGAAGGCTAGGGTAGTATCACTCAGAGAAGGCTGGAGGCTGCTCAGAACAGGGAGTACTGCAGGCAGTGGGCCCATAGGGGACATAACACCAATGTGGTATCCTTATGTATCAGATGTGCCATGTGAATATAAGGTAGTACATTCATAAAGTTACTCAGTTATATATACCTTCAATAGCAGCTATTCAAATCAATTAAAATACACGCATTGATTTTTAAATGCTAGGAAGAATAAAGTAGCATAAAAAAATCTAGGAGTCAAAACATTGCATAAAACATGGTAAGAAAAAGGGGCCTGCCTGCACGGCCAGGGCTCTGCTCCGAGTTCCGCATCCCGGGCCGCCCAGCCCCCGCTGCCTCTTCGGTGCTGGGTGTGTCCTGCACTGGGCGCTGTGGGACCAACCGAGGTCGCCATCCTTCCTT
>NW_006159861.1:2171919-2172336 GCF_000334495.1 Tupaia belangeri chinensis | reverse complement strand
TGCGCGGGGCCGCGGGGCCTGCATGTGGCCGCTGGGCCTGAGCGTGGCCACCAGGCCTGCGCCTGCACGTGGCCGCTGGGCCTGCACGTGGCCCCTGGGGCTGCGCGTGGCCCCTGGGTCTGTGCGTGGCGGCCAGGCCTGCGCCTGTGTGTGGAGACCGGCCGCAGGCGGCAAACTGAAGCCGAAAACAAGGATTAAGAACTTGCAACTATAAGCAACAGAAAGAAACTTTAGCTGTCTTAAACCAATTGAGAAATATATTGTATAGGAGGATTTTCGCTACCTATGGACAGTGAGAAGATGATGGTTACCAGCCCTGCATGACCTCAGGGAAAAACAAGAACTACTCTACCATTCTTAAGGAAGCCAGATACCCGAGGATAACTCACGCTGCAGATCCCCACAACACCATTCCCG
>NW_006159861.1:2170005-2171715 GCF_000334495.1 Tupaia belangeri chinensis | reverse complement strand
TACTTGCATGTATCACATTTTCAATAACTCTTCTGGAAGACAAGTGTATATAGCAGAGATAGTGTAATGGGAGAGTGGGAAAGGGCAGAGGGCCAAACATAGGATAAAAAACATGTATATACGTATACGTATGTGAAAAAAAAAACTTGGTAAGAAAAATGAAGCAACATGTATCTATTTCATATAAACATTTAAATCATTTTTATTAACACACTCTTCTGCTTAATTAAAGAATGCATAATTATTTGATATAAGTGTAATACATCCACTAAAATAATGAGATGAGAAAAGATATGAAATGAAATAAAATGTATAAGAAAATTATGAAGTTTAAACAGAATATCTTTACATATATGAGACAAAGAATAAGCCAGGGAAAAATGATGAATCATAACAATATAACATAAAAAGTTTAATTATATTAGTAATTAAAATAGTAGTAATTAAAATCTAGAGATGATATTATAATCATGATAGTTTCAGCTCATAATGTCATGTAGGTGGAAATCACAAAATAAAGTTAGGGAAAAGAGAAGTTGCAAAATTCTTTCGGGACCAGCAGATGGTATAGTGGTTATTTTGCTGGACTTGTGCATAGCTGACTGTGGTTCAAGTCCTAGACCCAGTGGCTTGAGACTCATGCTTGACGTGTGTGCATGCGTGCCCAAGATACAGGGAGGAGAATGGAGGAGAAGGGATTGTGGCGTGGTCATCCCCCCCGGGAACTGATTTCTCACTTTCCCTCTCATAGTCTTTTTCTCTCTGTCTGGTAAGCACAGATGCCCTAGGGGAAAACCTCTACAAATATATATATATATACACACATATATATATGTATATATATATATTATCACTACAAATATATAATTGCTACTATATTTTAAAATTATTGTTCTATATTGAATTTTGTACTTTACAGAGCATATACACCCTTCAATTATATGTAAAACACAAAAGTGGTGGGAACCAGCAGTTAGCGTAATGGCTATGTCACTGGACTCCCATGTAGTCGACCATGGTTCGCGTCCCAGACCCAGTGGCTTAAAACTAATGCTGGGCGTGAGTGCGTGTGTGCCCAAGATCCCGAGAGGAGAATGGAGGAGAAGGGATTGCAGTGTGACCATCCCATCTGGGGGGTGATTTCTCGCTTTCTGTCTCTATGTCTCTGTCTGTCTGGCGAGCACACGTGCCCTATAGTGAAAAAAACCTCTCAAAAAAAAAAAAAGTGGCTAAAGCAAGCTACAGAGAGAATGTCAATTTCTAAAAATATATATACTATAATCTTTCCTGATCATAATACAAATAAAGTAGAATTTGTAACAAAAATTGATACAAGAAAATCACTCAAATCTGAAAGTGGAAAGTACTTACTGAATGAATTATGGCATTACATCAATCAAAATTATAAATCCAGAATATTTAAAATATTAAAATGATGTAATAAATGTACATGACTTTAAGAGAAATATTTATGGGGCCAGCAGGTGGCCTAGTGCTTAAGGGGCTGGATCCTGTGGTTCAAGTGTCAGAACCAAAAGCCTGAAAAACACACCGGATGCGTGTCTGTGCGTGCACAAAGTCCCAAGAGGAGAATAGAAGACAAGGGACTGTGGCATAGCCATGCATCCTGGGGAGATGATTTTTCACTTCCCCTCACTCTCTCTCTCTCTTTCTGTTTCTCTCTGGTGAGCGCATGTACCCTATAGCACA
>NW_006159861.1:2167629-2169786 GCF_000334495.1 Tupaia belangeri chinensis | reverse complement strand
AGAAAAATAGTAAAATGTTTAGTAAACCAAGCCTGAGGAAAAAAAGGAAAATGATTATAATCAGAATTGAAAGTGGGATTTAATAAGCAGATGTGGAAATTGAATAAGTGACTTTAAATGAATAACTAGGGACCAGCAGTCAGCGTAATGGCTATGTCTCTGGACTCCCACGTAGCCGATGGCGGGTTGCGTCCTGGACCCGGTGGCTTAAACTCACGCCGGGCACGTGTGTGTGCGCGTGCCCAAGATCCCGAGAGGAGAATGGAGGAGAAGGGATTGCGGTGTGGCCATCCCCCCTGGGGGGTGATTTCTCACTTTCTATCTCTCTGTCTCTCTCTGTCTGGCGAGCACACGCGCCCTATAGCAAAAACCTCTCCAAAAAAATTAAATTAATTAATTAATTAATTAATTAATAACTTGAAATTCATCTCCAAATGAGTAACTTGAAGACTATATAAACCCTAGTAGTAGTAATAATACCTAAAATGTGTGAACAGACTCAGTACATTGAAATAATACACTGATTTTGTTAACATACTATATGTATATATGTTTTTTTATTTCATAGTGCTCATGTTACCAGCTAGCCCCTACAAACGTTAAGGCCATAGGAAATCCTGGTGTATGCTATATACACTGGTCCAAGATTGATAATAACATTAAAAGTTACTGAATTTGTTTAAAAAGTTGGCAACACTAAAATAACTAAACTAACTCTAATTTTAATCCAGTGCTTGCGAAAACAAAAAGTAAAATACTAAAGTCTCTCAAACATAGAAAAGCTCTCAGGCATCTAGAACAGATTATAGAAAAAGCACTGTGTTTTCTGCAGGGGTCTGGGGCTAAATCTTCCTCCCCTGCATCTCTTTATTCTTGTACCAGCCCCTGAAGTCCCTCCATGTTCTCTAAGGCTGGAAGAATTTCAGTTTGAGAAGCACTGCTTAAAATAAATAAAACGAGATCAGTCTGGTTTGTTTTATAAACCATATCACACCCAGCACCCAGGTCTGTTAAGAAATTCTGTGAAATAATCTCACTAGATAGTGAAAATGGCATTCACGAAAATGCCCCATAAAACATATATTTAAAAAAAAAACAACAACTTGAAGCCAAAGTATATTCCTCAATTCAGTAGAAGACATCTACTTTAAACAAAAGGTAGGTACCATATGCATTGGCAAAATAATATAATCTCAAGCAGATTCCATTTCCGCCTTCCTTTGGTTTTGATAAAATAATTCAGAACTTTTTCTGAAAGGATTAAATAGAGAAGAACTAATGACATTTTTTAAAAAAAGGTATATATGGGACTTGCCATTAGATCTTAAAACACATACATAGTACTTAATACATAAAAAATAAGAAACAAAGCAAACAAGTGGGAATGTTAATTCAAACTCTAATCTTTGAAAAATTGGCTAATCATGAGAAAAAAATTCAAATTCAAACATTTCAGAGGAAAGACTTCTACTACATTCCACTCTAAATTCCGATGTATTTAATCTGAAACAATGAAATTGCTAAAACCTAGTGCTTCTTAAGCTGTTATTAATTTATTAAATGTATTTGTAAGTGCTAAATTCATTTTTTGGGGGGGAGATTTTTTTTTTTTTTTTTTTCTTTTGCTATAGGGCGTGTGCGCTTGCCAGACAGACAGAGAGAAAGAGAGACAGAAAGCGAGAAATCTACACCGCAATCCCTTCTCCTCCATTCTCCTCTTGGGATCTTGGGCATGCACGCACACGCGCCTGGCATAAGTTTAATCCACCAGGTCTGGGACGCAAACCATGGTCGACTACGTGGGAGTCCAGCGACATAGCCATTACGCTAACTGCTGGTCCCAGTGCTAAATTCATTTCAGGCTGATCAGTGACATGCAGAATGCCACGCCTGATACCATAAAAAAAAGAATCAGCCTTGGCTACATCTTGAAGTCAAACAGCTGTGTCTATGTAGAGACACACGAAATGAAAAGGCAAATGAAACAAACAAAAGCAATATGGCCACTTATATAGAGAATCCAATTAACTCAAACATTATTAAAAATAAATGTAAATGGGGCCAGCAGGTGGTGTGGCGGTTAAGGGTGCTGGACTCCCACATGGCGGACCATGGTTAGAGTGCTGTACCTGGTGGCTTGCTTTCTCACTTCCTCTC
>NW_006159861.1:2161386-2163684 GCF_000334495.1 Tupaia belangeri chinensis | reverse complement strand
GGGAGTTTTTTTTTTTTTTTTTTTGCCATAGGGCGCGTGCGCTCGCCAGACAGACAGAGACAGAAAGTGAGAAACACCCCTCAGGGGGGATGGCTACACCGCAATCCCTTCTCCTCCATTCTCCTCTTGGGATCTTGGGCATGCACGCACACGCGCCTGGCATAAGTTTAATCCACCAGGTCTGGGACGCAAACCATGGTCGACTACGTGGGAGTCCAGCGACATAGCCATTACGCTAACTGCTGGTCCCAGTGCTAAATTCATTTCAGGCTGATCAGTGACATGCAGAATGCCACGCCTGATACCATAAAAAAAAGAATCAGCCTTGGCTACATCTTGAAGTCAAACAGCTGTGTCTATGTAGAGACACACGAAATGAAAAGGCAAATGAAACAAACAAAAGCAATATGGCCACTTATATAGAGAATCCAATTAACTCAAACATTATTAAAAATAAATGTAAATGGGGCCAGCAGGTGGTGTGGCGGTTAAGGGTGCTGGACTCCCACATGGCGGACCATGGTTAGAGTGCTGTACCTGGAAGCTTGCTTTCTCACTTTCCCTCTCTCTGTCCCTCTCTGGTCAAATGAAAATAAATAAATACATAAATAAAAATAAATAAAGTTAAATAAAATTATTCTTTAAAAATAAATAAATAAATATAAATGGAGACCAAGAAAATATCCAGAGAATGTATGAAATATATTATGGTTGAAATCACTAGCAATCAAAGAAATGCAGCTCAATATTATTTCCTCCTTCTTCTCAATGAAATTGCAAATAATATTACTATAATTATATATGCACATATGAACATATACATTCATTATATTAATAGATGTGATTTTTTTTTCTTTCCGAATCCTCTTGAGGTTACACAGTGCAAACTTTGGTACATTCGTGGAAGGCATGTAAATGAGTATAGCTCTTTCGGATTTCAATTTGAGTCAATATCTATACACATTCCTACCATTAGACACAGTATTTACAGCTTGAAATTATTTATGAAACTAACATGGCCTAGAAAGTAATTTATACCTAGGAACGTTTACACCTAAAGGTATTTTTTTTTTTGCTAAATCTAAATTTTAAACATCCTGTAGAACTAATGGCAATAACATGGTAAGATAATGAAGACATTGCTATATGTTAAAATACTTTATAACAATCTAAAAGCTTATTTAAAAGCCTAATGATATCGGGAAGTAAGCTTGTATACAGTGTATTGGTTTCTACTGCTGGCTATGAATTGCTGCAAACCTAACAACTTAACATTGATCATCTTGGTTTCACCCAGCTAAACTAGCTTCTCTTCGAGTCTCAGGATGCAAGCAGAGCAGTGGCTGCATAGCTGGACCTCAGGGTCCTCTTTGAGCTCAAGTGTTTTTTTTCAGAGCTCAGTTTGTTACTGTTGTAAGACTAAAATCCATGTTTTACGCTGACGCTCAATCAGGATCCACTTGTACAACTGGTAGACCTGTACTTTGTTGTCATAAGGCCCCCTACAGGCTCTCCTACAACAGGGCAGCTTACTTCAAAATCACCAAGAGACCCTCTCCTTCAGTCTGCGAAGGTGGCGTCTTCTGTAACATGACACAGTCATGGGAAAGGCTGCACATCTCATGACTCCTTGGGGGCCGTCTTAAAATTCTACCTTTCACCTATAGTGTAGTCTTTGCTTTTCTAAATATGACTGTTTGCCTCTGTGCATGTGTATAATTATTAATAGAGCCAATAAACATTGACCATGAGTGTGAATCGGACTCATCAGATATGTTTTTTTATGATGATTTCTTAATTCTGATTTATAACCAATATTTTGTAACCAATATTAATATGTATTCATCATCATATTAAATACACTAATAACTTATACTCTGTTCTTTACAAAGGGCACATTATTTTATAATACTGGTTATCTTTATTTTCTGTCTATAGAAGTAAGTTAAAATTCAATCAGTCATAGGCCAAATACAGAAAAGAACCTGCATAGACATAAATATTACCATCTGAAGGAGTAAATAACACCAATAGACTTTTTTTGTTATAGCTGGAAGAATATATGGGTCAAATGGTTTAATAAAATTTGTCCTGTTGATTTATGATAGAACAATAATAACAATTATGTATGTAACTAACATAAGTTTAAATATATTCTGGATAATTATATTTATATACATACACACAAGGAATTATGTATAAATTGGGTATATTATAGCCTATATTAAATTATATATTTATATTTAATTGTGTATATGTTTATATATTAAATATAATACAATAAAAATTATATATTAT
>NW_006159861.1:2141192-2152629 GCF_000334495.1 Tupaia belangeri chinensis | reverse complement strand
TAAACATTATATATTTTTATATATAAAAATGTTTATACCTAAGAGAATTTTTTACAAAAACTAAATTTTTTTTTTTTTGGAGAGGTTTTTGCTATAGGGTGTGTGTGCTTGCCAGAAAGACAGAGAGAGACAGAAGTGAGAAATCACCCCGAAGGGGGGCTGGCCACGCCGCAACCCCTTCTCCTCTCGGGATCTTGGGCATGCACGCACACGCACCTGGCGCGAGTTAAGCCACCAGGTCCAGGACTCAAACCATGGTCAACTACATGGAAGTCCAGCGACATAGCCATTACACCAACTGCTGGTTCCACAAAAACTAAATTTTAAACATCTTATAGTAGTGTTAATGACAATAACATGGTAAGATAATGAAGACATCCCTATATATTAACGTACTTTACATGTATAAAATGTATATGTATATACTCTCCCAGATATAACTTTGTCTCACTTTTAAATATGAGAAAACAGAAATTTAAATCCTTCAAAATTGCAGATATATAATTCAGAGCTGTTGATGTATTTTAAGTATTATTTTTCTAATAAATACATTATTAAATATAGATTTTACCTTAGTATGCTAACGTTGCAATGGAAATGAAATTATTCATCACACTATAATGCAGTGTTTGTAAATTTTGTTGTCTACCCCTGTCACCAAGGGACTGTTGGTGCTTCAGCTGCTGCTGTACTCCCTGTCACCGCCCCCCAGCACATAACACATTGAAAGTGTTTTATTTCAAAGGGATTATTTATTTATTTTTTTCTTTTTTTCTCTGGAGAGGTTTTTGCTACAGGGTGCGTGCACTCACCAGACAGAGAGGGACAGAGAGACAGAAAGCGAGAAATCACCCTCCAGGGGGGATGGTCACGCCACAATCCTTTCTCCTCCATTCTCCTCTCGGGATCTTAGGCACGCACGCACACACACCCGACGTGAGTTTTAAGCCACCGGGTCGGGGATGTGAGCTGCAGTCAACTACGTGGGAGTCCAGCAACATAGCCATTACGCTAACTGCTGGTCCTTCAAAGGGATTATTTTTAACATCTTCAACTGGACGTACCATTTAACTTTGACTTGTATATCCCAAGCAGACAGTTGAATCTGCCTTAGCACATAGGAAATGTACAAATCGACACCACAGGACAGGGGCACATGTCAGTGGAAGGGTGAAGACTTAAGTCACACTGGATTGCAGAGTCCATGAGACATGAGGAAGCCATGGAAGGTGCTGGGAAGAGAGATGAAGTGCTAAGACAATCACACAGAAGAAGAAATTAATAATATGGGAGTGTAAAGGAATAATCAAATGAGAAAAATATTTGAAAAAGTAAGAAAGAACAGAGTCTATGTCCAGAAGGGGAAAGAAAATACACATCGAGAAGAAAATGTGTTTAGGTTTGGAATAACAGGGAATTCTTCTCTGACAGCTTTATTACCTCAATAAATCATAAGATAAATCATTATTGAATTCCTATTTTCTTCTATAAATATTGCTAAAAATTGCCATTAATATCTGTGGTCATCTTGTGGGAGTTGAAAACCCAAGTAGAGTTTTCATGTACTAGTTCGAAGTTGGGTAACTTTTAGAACATTTTTGAGAAAGATTGTGACATTAGAGCCAAATAGCTTGTTACGATTATTAGGGCTATAGTATTATTATTATAGTATCTCTGGGTAAATATGGTTTCTTCTGTTTATTTGTAGAAAAACATTCTCATATATGTACCACACAGAGAATTTATATAGACTATGATAGTAAAAGAGGATAAAGTTACAAGAATGCACACATCTTTATCAGCCAAATTTTGTCTGTTTCAGGGTGGTTGCATATAGAATTTCAGTATTCTGTTATTTTTAAATTATCTTTGAATATTTTCTGCTATTCTTGTTTGGCACATTGTCTAGTCAGAATTTCTCGGTGCTAAGATTTCAGACAATTGTAAGTTTTCCTATAAAGGAGCTACCAGGTATCAGTTACTGCTATATAACAACCTTATGGTCTCCACGTCTTACCCTGACTGACACCAACCATCTTATTCGTCGGTCTGTAGGTCAGCCAGGGGTCATCTGAGCCTAGCTGGGAAAGGGTCATAGTTTGTCTTGGGACCAGCTCTACAGGAGCCCACATTCCTTTGGTGCTAGTGTTTGCCCAAGACAAGTTTACTTAGGGCGGCTCTCCACAGAGCAAGCGGGCAAGCTGAACTGTGTAGAAAGTGGAACGCTTCTGCTAATGTTATATCAATCCATGAATATTTCATGTGCCAATCCAAGTCAAAAGGCCCGCGCAGCATCAGTGGTGTGGGAGAAATACTGCACCCACAGTAGGATGCATCGAGTTTACAGAGTTCGGATCAGTGTTTTAGAACTCACAGGAAGAGTTAGGAAAAATCAGGAGGAATTAGGGAAAGTGATCCAATGTAGATGCATTGATCTAAATATTAAAAAGTGTTTACTGTAATTTCTGATTTACATGTAATTGTATATCTTTATGGAATACGGTTTCTTTTGTGTTTTTGTCTTTTTTTTTAAAAGCTGGTATACTGTGTGCAATAGTTTCAAGTCAAGAATATAAATATTTCAGGGCCAGCAAGTGGCCTGGAAGTTCTAGTGCATGCATCATACATGGCTGATTACATAGTTTGAGTCCCATACCAGGCAGCTTGAAAATCACCCTGGGCACATGTGCATGTATGCCCAAAATCCAAGAGAAGAATGGAAAAGGGATTGTAGTGTGGCCCTCTCTCCTGGGAGATGATTGCTCGCTTTCTCTCTCTCTCTCTCTCTCTCTCTCTCTCTCTCTCTGGCAAGTACATATGCGCTATAGTAAAACGCAACAAAAACTAAAGAAAATAAACATTTTCAACATTTACTATTTTGTTATGTTGTACACATTCCAAATTCACTCTTCTAGGGCCAGCAGGTGGCATAGTGTTTGAGATGCTGTTTATGTATCAGATCCGGCAGTTTAAAACTCACATGGGGCCTATGTATTTGCATGTTTCCAAGGTCCCAAGAGAAGAATGGAGGAGAAGGGGTTGGGGTGTGGCTGTCCCCTTCGGGAATAATTTCTTGTTTTCTGTTTCTCTGTCTTTCTAGCGAGCAAAAAAAAGAAAAAGAAAAAAAGCCTCTCAAAAAATATTCATTCTACTTCTTTTTTGGAAGTATATATTAAATTGTCACCAATATTATTCTAAACATTTAAAAATTTAAATAAATTCTTAGTTTCATTTAATAATTGCACAATTTGGGGGTATTACATGGCTTTTCATATCATGCATGCAGTATGTGATAATGAAATTAAGGATATTAGCATATCCATTATTTTTAGCATAGAACATCACATTATAATGTATACCTTCAATTTTTTCTCTGCTAGTCTTTTATTTTCTCTTTTAAATATTATATATATGTAAAATGTAAATACATGTATGATTGGAAATACCTACTTTTTCATCTTTTGGTGGTATGCCCTTCCACAACCCGTTTGTCCATCTAAATGCATTCTGGCATTGTTAAACACTTTGTCCTGAGCCCCTCCTACCACCATCCATCCCTACTCACCCTCATGCAGTTTCTGGTATCTACAATTACCCTCTCTATTTCTATGTCTTTAAATATTTCAATTTCTGCCATAGTGTGCAGAAATTTGGTATATATTGAGTGGAGGACATACAATGTTTGTCTTTCATGGTCTGGCTTATTTTACTTACCATTAGACCTTCTAGATTGTACATTTTGTTTTGAATGACAAGAGTCATACTTTTTTTTTTTATGAATGTAATAGTCCATTGTGTTGTATGTGCCATATTTTAAAAATCCATTCATTAGTTATTGAACACATGGGTTGATTTTATTTCCTAACTATGGTGAAAAATGCTGCAATAGGGACTGGCAGTTAGCGTAAAGCTATGTCACTGGACTCTCATGTAGTCGACCGTGGTTCGAGTTCCGGACCTGGTGGCTTAAACTCACACTGGGTGCATGTGCATGTGTGCCGAAGATCCCGAGAGGAGAATGGAGGAGAAGGGATTGCAGTGTGGCCATCGCCCCTGGGGGGTGATTTCTTGCTTTCTGTCTCTCTGTCTCTTTCTGTCTTTCTGGCATGTGCACGCGCCCTATAGTAAAATAACTCTCGGGAACCAGCAGTTAGCGTAATGGCTATGTCGCTGGACTCCGACGTAGTCGACAGTGGTTCACGTCCCAGACCCGGTGGCTTAAACTCACGCCGGGCACGTGTGCGTGCATGCCCAAGATCCCAAGAGGAGAATGGAGGAGAAGGGATTGCGGCGTGACCATCCCCCCTGGGGGGTGATTTCTCACTTTCTGTCTCTCTGTCTCTCTCTGTCTGTCTGGTGAGCGCACGCGCCCTATAGTGAAAACCTCTCCAAAAAAAAAAAAACAACAAAAAACAAAAAACAAAAACAAACAAAAAGAAAACCTCGCAAAAAAGAAAAATTCTGCAATAAACATGGATGTGCATTTCTGACCGAGTCATTTCCTCTTCTCTAGGTAAACACCTAGGAGTGGGGTTATGGGGTCACATGGTACCTCTATTTGTAAAGTTTTGAGGAACCTCCTTATTGTTTTCCACAGTGGCTATACTAAATTACATCCCCACCAATAGTGTAGGAGGGTTTGGTTTTCACCACAGCCTCACTAGCACTTGTTCTTTGTTTTTTTTTTTTTGATCAGAGACATTCTGATTCGATTTAGGTGAGGCCTCATGGTTTTAATTTGCATTTCCTTATGATAAAAGATGTTAAGCATTTTCTCATAGGCTTTTTGGCCCTACATATATCTTCCGTTGAGAATTATCTATTCAGACAGATTGCCCGTTTTCTTTTTCTTTCTTTCTTTTTTTTTTTTTTTTAAGATTACCCATTTTCAAACTGGATTACTGTTTTGCTGTATGTCAGTTGCTTGAGTTTCCTTATCTGAACTATAGTTTGCAAGTATTTTCTCCTATTCTGTGGGTCATTTTTTCACTCTGCTTATGATTTCCTTCATCTGTAAATCCTATATCATAATACACTTTTGGGGCAGTAATTTCTTTCTTTTTAATCAGATTTTAAATTTGCTAGAGGGTGCATGTGCTCATCAGAGAGAGACAGGAGCGGGGGGGTGGGGAAGAACAACCCATGGGGGTGGCTGTACCACAGGCCCTTCTCCAGTTCTTCTTTTAGGATCATGGCCATCCATGTACATACACCTGGCATGATTTGTAAGGTGCCAGTTCCAGGATTCAAACTGCACAGTTGGCTGTGTGGGATCCAGTCACCTTAACCACCACACCATGAGCTGGCCCTGGACAATAAATTTTAAGGAAAAAAAAAACTTTCAAGTTGCCAAATGAAAGAATAACAGGGATGGGGTTTTGTCTTGTAAACATGGGACCACAGTTTGAATTAAAATAAGCTCTTGGACCACTACGGTCCTGTTTTCTCACCAGTAAACTGGGAATGATGATCTTCCCGGCCCGGTATTAGTTCCTTTATTTGACCCACAGCCTGTGCCCCAAACAATATACTATTTACTTTACTTTTTCAATTGTTCCATACTTTTAAATAATTGCTTTGGAGATGAAATAAAACTAAAAGGCATTTGTTTCTATTCCCTAGACCTAAAGTATTTATTTGACTCTTGCTTCTTGAAGAAGTGTTATTTAAACAGTCTATTTTGCTTAGAATGAGCTTTGCTGAAAATGTCACTGGTCATGCACTTAAATTTGGGGATAAAAGATGACCACAGATGTAATTTGATAAGGGCAACTTTTCTCAGCCACCATATCTTTACTTCCCTCGGTAATTTGTTGAAAATCTCACATTTTTCATTGTTTTTATGTTAACGTTTCTTAAATCAGTAAATGGAAATATTTCATGGTTGAAATGATGTATTAAGTATTTATTGATTGCTGACATTTTAGCGTTTATTGTTATATTAATTCTTCCTAAGAATTCAAGGGAGAAGTAAGGCAGATGTGATCTGAGACAGGTTGGATAAGGGAACCACTGGGGTCTTGGGACATGGTTTACTGGTTAGAGAATTACAAGCCTTTAGGGATTATGCCCATGGATCTTGAGTTTCTAGAGACAATATGAGGTTGATAGCAGAGAATCAGAATTAATCATCTGTTCACAAAAACTTGTGTTATTCTAGAAGTTAAATTGTATTAAACATTCTAAATCAACAGATGGTGTATAAAACCTTGGTCCTCTCTCTTTTCCTTCCTTTGACTAGATTTTGTTCTGTTTCTCCAAATTCTTTTTATTTTTTTTGGAGAGGTTTTTCACTATAGGGCACATGCGCTCGCCAGACAGACAAAGAGAAACATAGAGACAGAAAGCAAGAAATCACCCCCCAGGGGGGATGGTCATGCTGCAATCCCTTCTCCTCCATTCTCCTCTCAGGATCTTGGGCACGCACGCACATGCGCCCGGTGTGAGTTTTAAGCCACCGGGTCCAGGACGTGAACCGCAGTTGACTATGTGGGAGTCCAGTGACATAGCCATTACGCTAACTGCTGATTCCCTCTCCAAATTTTTGACAGTCTATGACTTCCTACCTGCTGCTGTCTCTATACTCGTCATCCAGGTCACTCTTTCTCATTCTGTAAGCTTCAAAGTATCTTGTAAAGAGAGACTACCCCAAAACCACAGTCTAAAGTTGTATTTCTTGTGCTTTACTCTGATTGTACTTTATGCTTTTCTTCCAAAGTATTTCAACAATTTAGAAACCTATTTATTCATTTCACCTCATTTAAGATTTGTCCACCCTGGTAATCTATAAGCTGTGTTTGCTGATTTTTTTGTTTGTTTGTTTGTTTTTGATTTTCAGAGGTTTTTGTCTAGGGCATGTGTGCTCATCAGAGAGAGAGAGAGAAAATAAGACAGTTACACTTCCTGTGTATCCATTGTTATCTGGAACACACCTTCAGCTAGTTCAGTATTACTCTTACCCCCATGATTTTCCCAAAATTTGTTCTGGGAAACATGACGTGTGACCCTGTGTTGGTTCTTAGGATGATATTGAACCTGTACTCGGACTTGTAGATACAGTGATAGATTAAGGGAAGTAGAACCTGGTTTCTTTAAGCTATACTGTTTAGCAAGGCAACCTAAACATCTGTGAGTAACAATTACAGTAAATGATAACATGATTCCATTTTTCCCCAGTTTAACCTGTTTCATTGTGTCCCTTGAGTAAACATTTCCATCTCTTAAGATTTCTCACCCCAGAGCCTGTCCAGGTTGCATTTTTATGACCATTGTCTAAAGCAAGTGGCTAAAGGTGCCTCTTCTAAACAAACAGGTTTATTGATGACTTTATTTGATGTAATAGTTACACATTACATTAATGGAAGAAATTACAAGCAGCTAATTAGCCCTTAGAGTTATAAGAAAGAGGAATAAAATAAAGAAAGAAAGGAGAAGAGAAAACGAGATTAAAAATTGTTTGGTTTTACCTGTTTGATTATGGCAAAAACCTAAAAAAAAATTCAAGGAGGATCATTAAATAACAACTCACTCTATCATTGGTGAAAGAAATACAGGGATGGGGGAAAGCGTTGAGATGAGAGGAATGAAAAAGCTTTGCATCATCGGTTAATGTAGAGGCAGACAGCATATTGAGTCAGCGCCAACCTGTTATTAGCCACAGCCCCGGAGCATGGGTGATACCACCGCCCAAGGATGGCCTGGGTGATGACATGAAGATCTTAAATGGGGCGGTGTCAAGGAGAATTTCCCCAAATTATATCAGAGTAAATGTAGGCACTAAATAGAATTGCTGGTATTAAGAGTATAAATAATAAACAGAAATGCAAGGCCAATTTGAAAACACTCCATGGAAAATGTGTGTGCACAATGTTGGGAAAACATAATTAAAAACAAAATCTTTGGGGCCAGCGGGTGGCATGGTGGTTAAGGGTGCTGGACTCTCACATGGCCGACCCTGGTTCAGGTCCCAGACCTGGCGACTTGCTTTCTCACTTCCCTTCTCTCTCTTTCTCCCTCTCTGGTCAAATTTAAATAAATAAATAAATAGATAAATAAATAAATAAATAAATAAATAAATAAATAAATAAATAAATAATTCTTTTACAAAAATCTTCTCCCAATCCATAAAACTTCTCTACAAAGTAGTCAGGACAGAGAACAGTTGTATTAGTGAATGAGCATTACATCAGAGTGTGATGTGCATCAAAGCTACCTGCTAGGACCCGGCGTAGACAGAAAGGAATCTGACAGAACAGTTGTTACCACATACCTAAGAATTGTACACACACACACACACACACACACACACACTGTCAAGATAAACAGTAACCAGTCTTAAGTAAGAGGACTTGGAGGCACCATTTGTCACACACCGTTTATCTCAATCTTACATGTTAATTTTTTGGCTCATATAGAAGAGAAACAAACTTGTCACACGTGTATGACAGAAGGTAGTTTTGGAACTTGGAACACGGTGCCAGTCAGGGGAAGCTTCTGCCCGTGGCAGAAACTGGGTTAGGGCAATGCTATTCCTTGATGCTGACATTTCTTGAGGTCGGCCTTCACCGGCCATAGTCTGACAGAGGCCTCTGTAGCTTCCTCAGGTTATGTACACATTTCAAAACGAGGAGTGACAAGTTTTCTGAAGTAAATATTCTAAGAAAGGAAAAGAAGTCCCTTATTTTCAACAGGGAGAATTAACACTTGCTTTTTATTTGTCATTGTCTTCTTCTTGTTTTTTTTTAAAAAGAGGTTTTTCCTATAGGGTGTGTGCACTTGCCTGGGAGAGATACAGTGAGAGGGAAAGTGAGGAATCACGCCCTGGGGGATGGCCATGCCACAGTTCTTCCTCCTCCGTTCTCTCTCTCTCGGGTCTTGGGCACACATGCACACACACAAGCACCTGTGGTCGTTATTTTTACAGCACTCGTGTGTATGTACAAGAGATAAAGTATTCAGTCTGGAAGGAAAACACAACCTGTCTGAAAACCCTAAATTGTCTAAAAAGTAACATTAAACTGATTCAGGATATAGATATGGGTAGGTTATGGAAAGGATTAGGTTCTGACATTTAGTGACGGCATAATTAATTCAGACTAAGTTTAAGAAATTCTTAAAGAGGGGCCAGGTGCCAGTCCAACAGTAAAACGAGAAGTTCTCTGAGGCCATCCCACATGAGAAGGTTCCTGGTTCAAGTCCAGGGGCCTCTCTGAATACACCAGGGACTGCTTGCCCATGATCACTGGTGGCTGACTAAAGGCTAGGGAGTAGATTATGGCATCAAAACTTTGTTGGGGGGGAATCAGCATTAGCATAATGGCTATGTCACTGGACTCCCATATAGTCTACCGTGGTTCGTGTCCCGGACCTGGTGGCTTAAAACTCAAGCCAGGTGCGTGTGTGTGCGTGCCCAAGATCCCAAGAGGAGAATGGAGGAGAAGGGATTGTGGCGTCGCCATCTCCCCTGGAGGGTGATTTCTCGCTTTCTGTCTTTATGTCTCTCTCTGTCTGTCTTTGCCCTATAGCAAAAACCTCTCCAAAAAAAAAGAAAAAAAAAAAAACAAAAAAAACTTTGTTGGGGGTGCTCTCTCTCACTCTCTCTCTTGTACTTATAGAGAAAAGTAAGCTTTAAAATGCATACATTAGCTGTTTTAAAAAATTAAGCCAGTAAAGATATGCCCAAACTTGTTTTTAATAGTTGTAAGAATGGGACCAGCAGTTAGCATAATGGCTATGTTGCTGGACTCCCATGTAGTTGGCAACAGTTCAAGTCCCGGACCTGGTGGCTTAAACTCATGCCGGGCACATGTGCATGAGTGCCCAAGATCCCGAGAGGAGAATGGAAGAGAAGGGATTGTGGTGTGACCATCCTCTCTGGGGGGGGAATTCTCGCTTTATGTCTCTCTGTCTCTCTCTGTCTGTCTGGTGAGCACATGCACTCTATAGGAAAGACCTCTCAAAAAATTAAAATGAAAAAAAAGTTGTAAGAATAAATATATGCTTAATACTTTTACTTGTGGAGAATGGTGAGAAAGGATAAAGATATTAATATCTTGAATTTGTATCTTTCTCCAAAATGCAAAATTTACTTCCTCATATGTGATCTGCATTTTCCGTTGTTGAGATTAGCTTCCTGTTTAGAATTTAGACAGTGGTCTTTATCTCATTCCCCCTCATCTGGAATTTTGGTAGAAATAGATATTATTGAAATGTCATTGAAAAGGAGGGTCTTATTACTGCTGAAAAGCTGTTACTTAAAATTTTATTATTGTTACCAATTTGCTTTTAATAAGTTATAAGCCTGTGCCCCTTAGGAAATGAAGTACTGTTAAAGACCTGCTTTTAGGGGCCAGCAGATGGTATGGTGGTTAAGACCCATGGACTCCCACATGACTGACTGTGGTTCAAGTCTCAGACCTGGCAGCTTTAAGATCATGCACAGGGTGTATGTGGGTGTGTGTACCCAAAACTCTTTTTTTAAAAAATAATTATTTAGAGAAGAAGATTCTTCATGGCTCCTGCGAACTAGGTATTTCAGGGTACCAGAGAAATGAAGATTTTCTACTGATAATTCAGCCTCCAGCAAACAAGCTAGTGTGGCAGGAGAGGCGAGTCCTTCAGAAGAAGATTCCTCATGGCTCCTGCGATCTAGATGAATCTAAGGGCACTGTAGCTAAACATCCAAATACTATTAGGGTTAAAATATTCCTCAATATCTACTGAATCTGCTGCACCAGCGATCACAACAGAACAGCAGAGAGATTCCAGATCACCTCTTTCTGCTTGCTACTGAACATTCAGACTGAACTTCAAGAATTAGAAGGAAACACACCATCCATCAGATGATAAGAAATCACTGCAGGACCACAAGAAATATGGGAAAGCAAGAAAATACCTCTCCTCCAAGGGAAAAGAATAACTCTTCTTCATCCACAAGCAGTTTGGTGAAAATCATGGAAATGTCTGATAAAGAATTTAGAGCATTCATAATGGTGAAGCTAACAGAGATGGAAGAGAAGAGAGACAATGAACTGCTAAAGAGAAAGGAGAAAGAAGTTGACGAGTTCCAGGAGATGAGGAAATTCTTGCAAGATCTAATAGAGGAATTATATACTTTACAAAAGACTCAAAAGGAACTGTTAGAGATGAAGGCTATAATATAGGAAGTCAAAATCTCCCTTGAAAGTATTCAAAGCAGACTAGGTCATACAGAAAATAGAATCTCAGACATAGAAGAGAAAATGGCTGGCCTAGAAAAATCCACCACGAAGACTGAGAAAATGGCCCAAACATTTGAGAATAATATACGAGAAGTACTAGATACCATCAAATGTCCAAACATCCAGATAACTGGCATTCCAGAAGGTGAAGAGACCCATAAGGGCATTGATAATCTATTCCATGAAATCCTGCAAGAAAACTTTCCAAACCTAGAGAC
>NW_006159861.1:2126048-2140440 GCF_000334495.1 Tupaia belangeri chinensis | reverse complement strand
TCTATTCAATGACTGCAGTAAGATATATAGCCCCAGCTAGGTGCTACTTTATAGGATGCATAAAGTTAGACTTGTGTTCATGGAAATGTATATATCAGCTGTGTTTGCTATGAAAATATTTAGATTAATTAAGGTCTTTAGTAATTCAATAAAACGTGGGGGGAAAACAGTATAGAAAGTAAACATAGATACCAGAGACAGTGTGGGAGGAGAGTGGGAGATGGCAGAGGGTAAGAGATAGGGAATCAAAGATGGGGGAAAAAAGGCAAAACATATAGGAAACTAGAAATGAAAAATTATTTATTGACAATAACATGTATGTTGATGTGCTTGATTGAGACAATATACAGTGTACTCTGGATGGAAAATCTCATTTTGTATGCTGTAATAATGTACAGTGAATGAATGTAAATAAATAAATTTAAATTTATAAAAAAAAAACAGAAAAAAATTTATTTATTTAATTCCATTTGTTATTATTATTTTTTAATTTGATGAGAGAGAGAGAGAGAGAAACCAAGAAAGCAAGTTGCCAGGTCTGGGACTCAAACTCCTATTAGCGATGTGAGAATCCAGCACCTTTAACTACCATGCCACCTTCTGGTCCCCAAAAAAATCTTGAAAGGAGACTGAAGGAAAAGGGATTGTGGCATGGCCATCTCTCCCGGACGTGATTTTTCACTTTCCCTCTCTCTATGTCTCTCCAGCAAGCATGTACATCCCATGGTTACAAAAAAAAAAAAAAAAAAAAAAAAAAAAAAAAAATTTAAAAAAAATTTTAGAGTCAGCCTGTGGCATGGTGGTTAAGGTAGCTGGATCCCACATTGCCAATTGCACAGTTCAAATCCAGACTTAGCAGCTTTAAAAACATACTGGGTACATGTGTATGTGCACCCAAAATCACAGAGAAGAAATGGAGAAGGGATCGTGGCATGGCTACTCTCTGGGGGGTGCTTTCACCTTTCTCTCTCTCTCTGGACCTAGTGACTTATTACACTCTCTAGCGAATTAAAGCAAATAAATGAACAAACAAAAACTGTTTTTAAAGAAGTCTTAGTCATAAACATGAGAGCAATTTCATGTTATGACAGTGCAGTAAAGAGTGTTTTCTATTCCTCTTTTTCAAGGTACTTTTCACCCTAAATTTTTGTTTGCTCTGATATAGAACGCACATAAAGTTGTCTTGGTCTTTGCCATTTATAAGCTTTGTAATCTTGGCCAAAGCCCTTTAAGTCCTTTTCTCTTCTTTTCTCTGCTTATACCATATTTTATCGCACGCTATGAACATTAGCTAATAGCCTGGGGATTATAAAAACTAAGGAAAATACAGAAAGGACAGAATAAAAACTAAAAGAAAGTAGACACAGAAAGGCAGAGATTGAGACTGAGAGAGACATATGGAGAGACTGACAAAGAGAAAAAGAATAGTGAATTTCATACAAAGACTTTTAAATTCCTTCTTTTAAACATTATTTATTATTATTATTTTAAAAATTTGCTTTAGGACATGGGCACTTAACAGAGAGATATGATGAGAGAGAGAGAGAGAGAGACTCCAGGTCTGGGACTCCATGGTCAGCCATGTGGGAGTCCAGCACCTTGACCCCACGCCACCTGTCCGCCCCTTTTGCTTGCTGCCTAAATAGCTAGTAAGGCTGCTGTGGACTGAATTCTGTCTCCCTGAAACGTGTATGTTGAAGTCCTAATCCCCACTGTGACTTTATTTCTGGATAGAGTCTCCAGGGAGGTCATTAGGTTAAACGAAGTCATAAGGACAGGGTCCCAATATGGAGGGATTAGAGTCCTTGCAAGAACAGCACCCATGAGCCCCTGTTCTCTGACTTTCTCTGCCGGGGAAGAGCACAATGAGAGGGTGACCAGCTGCAGGCCAGGAACTGAGCTCGCCGGAAACTGAATCAGTGGGCAGCCTGATCTTGGACTTCATAGTTTTCCGAGCTTTCAAATAATAGATTTTGGTGTTTAAACTACTGGGCCTATGTACTTAGTCATGCAGTTCTGGCTGACTAATATGGGCCAGACAGGTTAGTGACATTTCATGGAAGATGGGGATCAAAGGAGATGCTCAACAGGATAAAATGCATAGGCTCCATTTAGGCTCAAAGTATGTAATACACACACAGACACACACACAACACGTAGGTGTGCTGCTGTACATCACTTCAACTTGCTCATGTTTCTATTTACATTTGAATTATACAATTAAATTTGCTATTTTAAAATAAACTTTATTGCATTTATAAATTAAAAAGTTGGGAAACAATTTTAAAGGACAAAAATATACTGGACAATACATCCATGTTTACTTTAACGGGGCCAGTAAAGGGTGTGGCGGTTAAGGCATTGGTCACCCACATGACCACGGTTCAAGTCCTGGACTTAGTGGCTTGAAAGTCATGCGGGGCAACATGTGTGTATGCTCAAAATCCCAAGAGAAGAATGGAGGAAAAGGGATTGTGGTGTGGCCAATCCCCATGCCGGGAGCACAGTAGTGGGGGTGAGTTTTTAACTTTCCCCCTCTCTGTATCTGTGTCTCTCTCCCATCTGCTGAGCACACCTGCCCAATGGCAAAATCCTAAAAAAAAAAAAAAAAAGTTCACTTTTACAATTTGCTGCATCTATTGTACCTTGACTTAGATGACCTCAGGAAGATTTCAGTAATTTGTGACAATTTACAGTTGAGTTGGTTAATTTTATATATATATATAATCCACTAATATTGCCTTACGACTTAATACTTATTAGAGATAAAGTTCTATTACTTTATAAAAAGATATAAAAGATAAAATTGCTCTTCTTATATACGTTTATTTCTGCCAGTTCCCACAGCCACATCCTGTCAAATGTCTTCCCATTAATCTTGGATCGGAACATTTTCTGTCTTCTGTTACATTTGGTTAATTACATCTCCTATCTTTAAAATGCATTCTTCCTTTTCTTTCTGAAGTTCTCACATAGACTTATGCCAGTTTGGTTCATGACTACCCTGTGTAATTAAATAGTTTCTCTGGAGAGCCATTTTTGCCATTTTAGCAGTGGAACTAAGTTTAAAGATATTGCAGATGCTTATAAAGCAATTCTCTATGGTCACTGAAGAATACTTTTTAACATACATGGTGGTCTCTAGGACCCTAAAATTATTTATCTGCTGAGAGGAATTTGCTAGGAGATACAGACAAATAACTGATCTTTCTTTTTATTGCATCTAATCTTTTGAACGAATGCATTGGTCAGTTAGTGAATTTGATTTGGTAGGGTCATTTAGCAATGTCTTGTAACCAGGGACAAGCAGAAGAGCTGAGATACATGATTCACCACATTTCTGTTATTTTGTCACTTCTTGAGTTTTCTGTGTATGCTCAGTTGCAAGACCTTTCCCATCCCGTCCTGGCATTTTGAGGCCATCGGTCAGTGATCCTGTTGCTGTTCATTAAGACTTTTCAGCTGAGACTCTTCACTTAAACCACTGGATTCGTGAGGATGCTTTTATAATAGACCCCTATGTCTGAAGACGAACCTGAGCTGGTATAAGCGAAACCAGTAATTCAACTACTCCCCTGGTGGGAAGTGCAGAGGTTTACCTGGTGAGAACTAAGAAACACAGCAAGGCAGCCCTAGCTGTTTCCCAGAATTCCCTTGATTCTGTGGTCTTCTGGGTTGTGAAGGGTTTTACTTCTGGCTCGAGAAAATGGTTATCAGCCAGTTTCAGTATAAGTGGCTCATATAGCCCCTGAGTCATAAAGAAGGGTAAGCTTTGTCTTTCTGGATCTTAAGACCCTTTTAAACCACACCTATAGCAGAGGTAGAGCACTGGGCGAGGTGCTATGATAGACAAGCTATCTAGAGGAGATGAAGTGATGAAAGGGTGACTTCAGAATGAAGAGACGTTAACCTTCTTAGAAGAAAGGCAAAGAGTTGCTGGAAAAGCAAACTAGTAGATGCCTACTTTAGCCACTCTGAAGGTAATGTCTGGAATTGTGTAATGTCTTCTTTCACAGTATGTTTTCTTGAAGCCACAAAAGTTACAAGAATATTTTTTGTTTAAAACTGGAATGACTGAAGAATTGCCATTGTGTTAATGAAGCTTAAAAGAAAGCAATTAAAAATTCAAATGTCTGAAAAATGACATCCATTAAACCTGCATTATACTGCTATTAACTAAGCGATCCTATTATGTCATACAATAGATGTTCGAGATTATTGGCTCCGAAAAGATAAAATTGCCTTATTTACATATATTTATTCTTGTCATATTTACCATAGTTATGTTTTTTTAATTTTCATAAAGCACATTAGTCACAAGTTGTACTCAATTTTTCTGTAGAGTTATTAAACACGGTTCCTGTAAGGAAATAGAGATGTTAACATTACAAATTAGTAGTTTTTTAACTGATAACAATAAACACAGTTATATTTATAATTTATGCATTCTTTTCATACTTGAATTTAATGTGGTCACTGCTCCAACTTCCCTTAACTAGTTGAGTTAGATTTAAAGAGAACTAGACCATTAGTGGAGCCAGGAGGTGGTGTGGTGGTTATAATATTGGACTCCCACATGGCTCACCTTGGTTTGAGTCCCAGATCTTGGCTAATTTGAGAACTATGCTGGGAGCGTGTGTGCACATGCCCAGCGTCTTGAGAGGAAAATGGAGGAGGGAGGGGTGCCACGTGGCCATGCCTCCAGGGGGTGATTGCTCACTTTCTCTCTCTCTGTTTCTCTTTGATGACTACAAGTGCCCTATGGCAAAAACCTGATAACAAACAAACAAAAATATATTAAACAATATCTATAACACAACTAATAAAGATTATTTAATTTTTATTTCTAGATAACAGTACCTTATGAAAATATCATTTTTGTTAGTTTGTTTTTTGAGAGGTTTTCGCTATAGGGTGCGTGCGCTCGCCAGACAGGCAGAGAGAGACAGAGAGACAGAAAGCGAGAAATCACCCCCCAGGGGGGATGGTCACGTTGCAATCCCTTCTCTTCCATTCTCCTCTCGGGATCTTGGGCACGCACGCACACTCACCCGGCATGAGTTCTAAGCCACCAGGTCCGGGACGTGAACCGTGGTCTACTACGTGGGAATCCAGCAACATAGCCATTACAATAACTGATGGTTCCCTGAAAATATCATTTTTAAAAGAGATTTTTTCCTTAGGGTGTGTGTGCTTGCTGGAGAGAGAGAGAGAAACAGAGAGAGAGAGACAGAGAGTGAGAGAGAGAGAAGGAAAGTAAGAAATCATCCCCTGCGGAATGGCCACACCATAATTTATTCTCCTTTATTCTCCTCCCAGGATCTTGAGCACACACGAACACATGCCCGGTGTGATTTTCAAGTCACTAATTATAGGACTAGAACTGTGGTCGGCCAGATGGAAGTCCAGCAACATAACTGCTATGTCATCTACTGGTCCTATATCATTTATACTGTGATGAGATTTGCTACCAAGATTCAAACTCCAGAAATGGTTTGAAGCAGGGAGGGAGTGGTCAATTCCTTAGTATACTGAAAGATAGAAAGTATTGGATTATAAAACTGGAAATCATTATTAAACTTCTGTGAAGAAAATGGTAAGTAAGTCCTGATACCCATCAGTAGACTAAGCAATGGTAGCTTAGCTGGGCAACACCCACTAATAAGTCTACTCAACATTAAAACATGAAGCCTCCCTAACAAACTCACTGTACAGGGACAGGTTTATGGCTAGGTCAGTGGAACAGATGTGAAATCCAAACAGAGGGCCAGCAGGTGCATGGCAGTTCAAGGAGGAGCCCACGTGGCCAACAGTGTGGTTGCAATCCAATACCAGGTTCCTTGAAGGTCATGCCAGTTGCTTGCAAACACATGCCTAACACCCCAAGAAGAGAATTAAGAGAATACATTATGACCATTCTCCCTGGGGTGGTGATTTCTCACTTTTTCCTCTCTCTGTATCTGTACATTTCCTTGAACACATGCACCCTATAGTAAAATTTTTAAAAAGACAAAAAAAAAAAGAGAATTCAGCACATAAGGACTTTTAATATGTGATAGAAATGGCAATTAAAATAAACCTTTTCATAATTATATATATTTTTTTATTTTAATTTTTTAAATGTTTTGGATGGGAGAAAAGAGGTTTTCTAAGATGGTCTTATGTGTTGTGATCCTCACCGCCCAGTCCTGGTTGTCTAGGACTGCAGATGCATGCCTCTGTATATGACTTGTTTTAAGTTGGGTCTGGAACCTACCTTGGACCTCCCATGTGGACTCTGTCTCAGAGTAGCAGCATTTTAGCAGTGGGAGCCACTGTGGCTGAGCTCTGAAGGGGACTTAAAAAAATGTCTTCCATCAGGGAGAGCAGCAGAGAGACAAAGAGACGGCACCTCCAGCAGAATCTCAGCACCATCCCCAGCTTTACAACTCTGGGGTCATGGCACACGTGTGCCAGACATAATCAGGGTGGTCTCTGGACATGAACCCAGAACCTTCCCATGTGGGTCAGCCTCACAGAGCGTGCATTTACCTCTGTGCTACTCCCCAGCCCCCAATCAGTAGATGGTGATGGGGTTGTGGATAGCTATTCGCAAAATGTTACCAGTGGATCTTGGGATCGTTTCTACTTGGGTCAGAGATTAAACATATACATGTAAACACATAATTATTGAAAAAAGTGGCTCAATTCCATTTAAAGCTTGAAGTGGAGAAAGCAATTTATGTTATGATTCAAATTCCAGAATCACTGTAGGTAATGATTATGATTATAAAATTAAAAATGTTTTGTAGAAAAATGTTATGAACCAAATAAAAGGCAAAAAATATGGGAAAATAATTGCTACTTATAGACAAAAGGTTAACTTCATAAATGCATGAAAAACTCTCTGAAATCAACTTTTAAAAAGTAAGTTCTTGATATAGATAAAGAACATGAAAATAGTCACAGAGAAAAGAAATGCCAATGACCATGAAAACAATGTGCAGATTTGTTCCTTTTATTTATTTATTTAGTTTGGAGAGGTTTTTGCTATAGGGTGCATGCGCTCGTCAAACAGAGAGAGACAGAGAGACAGAAAGTGAGAAATCACAGCCCCCCGGGGGCAGGAGGGATGGCCATGCAGCAATCCCTTTTCCTCCATTCTCCTCTCGGGACCTTGGGCATGCATGCACATGCACCCGGCGTGAGTTTTAAGCCACTGGGTCCAGGACTTGAACGGCGGGCAACTACATGAGAGTCTGGTGACATAGCCATTACGCTAACTGCTGGTCCCCAGATTTGCTCTTGATAAGAGAAATTCAAACATTGAATGTGTTTTCTCACCACTCTAACTGATGAAAATCAGAAAGTTTGATGACAAACATGGGAGAAAAGATATCCTTCTCTTTATCCCTAGATGGAGGGAAATTGGCAAGATCATACTGGGTAGTCTCGAAAGTCATGACACTTTTTTGCATTAAAAAAAGGAAAAATAGGCCATGACTTTCCTTAAAGCCCAATATTTCATCATTTTAAAGTAAACATTTTTTTCATGTCTCTAAAATATCAATTGTATTTTCACATGACAACATCATCTGGGTAAGGGGTCAGTCTGGTCTTAATTATCATTTCCTATGGTTGTCACCCTGTTAATATCGTCTTTTCTCCACCTAAACGAACTTGTGCACACAGCTTATAGTGCATATGTTGGTGTTGCACACCCAGCGCTGCAACTGAAGGCAAAAGGAATTACCAAATTCACCAGTATGGCTACAAATTTTTTTTTTTTTTTTTTTTTTTTATTTTACTTTTTTTTTTTTTTAGGGAGAGACTTTTGCTGTAGGGTGTGTGTGCTTTCCAGAGAGAGAGAGAGAGAGAGAGAGGGAGAGAGACAGAGAAAGGAAAAGTGAGATACCACCTTTCCTGCATTTTCCTTCTGGGATTTTAGGCACACGTGCACATGTTCCCTGCATGATTTCCAAGCTGCTAGATCTGGGACTCGAACTGTGGTCAGCCGTGTAAGAGTCCAGCACCTCAACCATCATGCCACTTGCTGGCCCATGGTTGAAACTGTTAACGAAATAATGGACTCGTGTGACTGATTTCTATGGTAATCAAAACTATATTTAAGATTGTGTACATCAATTTGTCAAACATTTTCAGGTGTAAAAGTGTTTAATAAACCAATAATATACTCAGATAGGACCAGTAGCTTGGAAGAAAACACAGTATTCCTTGAGAATCGACCAGGGTTTAATCACATTATTTAAGGAAATGCTGCCTTACCATCAATTGGGAGTTGAAGAAACTTTTAATTTTCTATCTTCTATGTTATTATTTTTTTTGTTTCTGTCTTTAATGTTTTTGCCATGCTTGCCAGAAAGAGACAGAGAGAGGAAAACTGATAGATTCGCCTCCTCCCTCGGGGGATGGATACCCCACAGCCCATTCTCCTCTATTTCCTCTTGGGATTGTAGGTGTGCATACACGTGCCTGGCATGATTTTCATGCCTCTGGGTCCAAGACTCAAAATGCAGTCCACGGTGTGGGATCCGGTGTCTTAACCACAGTACCACTTGCTAGTCACCCATGTTACTTCTTTTTTAAATTTCCATAATTAAAAGGAAAACACAACTTGGAGTTGCTCAAAATCAGTTCTGGGGGCTGCCTGATCTGCAGATTACTCTTTGCTCAAATAAATTCTGCTAAATTTACCTAAAGTTTAGTGTACTTATAATAAAGGTTAAATTTGAACTGTAAGGGACCAGCAGTTAGCGTAACGGCTATGTTGCTGGACTCTCATGTAGTTGACCACGGTTTGAGTCCCAGACCCTGTGGCTTAAACTTATGCCGGGCACGGAAACAGCAATTAGCATAATGGCTATGTCGCTGGACTCCCATATAGTTGACCATGGTTTGTGTTTCCGGAATCGGTGGCTTAAACCTCACGCCAGGAGTGTGTGCGTGCGTGCCCAAGATCCCAAGAGGAGAATGGAGGAGAAGGGATTGCAGCGTGGCCATCCCCCGTGGGGGATGATTTCTCACTTTTTGTCTCTCTGTCTCTCTCTCTCTTTCTGGTGAGGGCACGGGCCCTGTAGCAAAAACCTCTTCAAAAAAAAAAAAAAACAAAACAAAACAAACAAAAAAAAAACAACAACAACAATTTGGACTGGAAGTAAGTTTACGTATTTCCTAGTATGAGTACCAAAACAATCCAGACGCAATGATATCCATTGTCATTGGACATTATGATCTCTAAGTGCCACTAAATCCTGTCCTTTATAAGAGGAAACAAGACTTCTTAGAGAATAGACAGATTCCAGTCCTGGACAGGGAGTCTATGGGAAGGGCCTATACAATTTTGGTCTGAGAAAAGCAAAAAGAAAGCAAATTTTAATGTGGAAGTGCTAAAAAGACAGTTCAAACACCTTCTTACTGGCCAATCCTGAACTACTTGAGAATCAACCAGATTAAGTGCAGCATGTGCTTAAAACAATAAACATATGAAATCCATAAGTTTATAGTATAGTCAAAAAAGACAACATGAAAAGCATTTCTATGTCAAAGGGAAACCTCTTCTCTTAATAGGTTAAAATGTATTTAAGAGGCTGGCCCCAGTAGGTAGTGTGGTGATGAAGGTGATGCATCCTATGGAGTCAACCGCACAGTTCAAGTCCTGGAACGGTGACTGGAAAGACAAGTCAGTCATGTGTATGTGCATGCCCAAGATCTCCAGAGGAGAACAAAGAAGAATAGACTGTGGTCTGGCTATTCTCCCTGGAGGTGTAGGGGTAATTTTTCACTTTTCCTCTGTTTCTTTTTGGTGAGTGCACATGCCCTGTAGTGAAAACTAAGATATAAAAATAAAATAGATATTTAAGAGCCATGGCTACTACAAGCAAGGTATAAGTGCCTTACAATGGATAATTATTCAACCAGGATGTAACTCATATTGAGAAAATATAGATACATATTGCATATTAGAAACAATGCCAGAATAAAAACTCGTTTCGCTACATATGATCATATCATGGTTATCAAAAGTTTTTCTTCTTTAGAGATTAATTTTGAAGTACTTATTGTTAAGATGTAAAATGTCTATAATTTACTTTAAATTTCTTCTTTCCCTTTTTTCTTTCTCTTTTCTTTCTTGCTTTCTTTCTCTCTCTTTTTCCCTTCCTTCCTTCCTTCCTTCCTCCTTTCTTTCTTTCTTTCTTTCTTTCTCTCTCTTTTTCCCTTCCTTCCTTCCTTCCTTCCTCCTTTCTTTCTTTCTTTCTTTCTTTCTCTCTTTCTCTTTTTCTCTCTCTCTCTCTTTCTTTAGAGATTTTGGCATTAGGACACATGCACTTGCCAGAGTGAGAGAGAGAGAGATAGTGAGAGGGAAAGTGAGAAATACCCCCCCCCCAACCAGGAGGTGGCCACATTACAATCCTTCTTCCTTCTCTTCTAGCGATCTTAGGTACACACACACATGCACCCGGTGTGTTTCAAGTCACCAGGTCCAGGACTGAAACAGCATCTGGCCATGTGGCAGTCCAGCAATGTAACCAATATGCCATCTGTAGGCTCAGACTTTGACTTTCTTTTCACAAAGGAATTGTTGGAGCTGGCAGGTAGCATGGTGGTTAAAGGCACTGGACTCCCACATGACTGATGTGGTTCAATTCCCAGACCTGGTGACATTCTTTCTCACTTTTGTTTTCTCTCTTCTCTGTCTCTCTCTGGTCAAATTAAAAAATAATAACAAATGGAATTAAATAAATGAATAAAAAATTAAAATTAAAAAGGGAATTGTTGAAAAATTAGTTTTGTTAACAAGTCTCAAATCAAGAAAAAAATATGTAAAGCTTCTCATTTTGCTGTCTTCTATGTCATTTGTTTTAAATTTTCCACAATTAAAAGGAAAAGAAAATGAAATGATTACTTAGGATACTTACTGCTCTTTGCATATTTCTTCTCCCTTCTTTTTAAATCTGGTTGGAAGGAACCTGAGTTCTTTGCATGAACACAATTATTATAACTCAGAAACTCAGATGATAGTTTTGGGAAAAGTATATCTTATCTGTACTATTTATTTAATACACAGTTTAAATTTTAACTTGCTTTTAGAATTGTTTAAAGAAAAGAATATGTCTTTAATAAATGAAAAATAAAAATACTTCTTATTGGATGACATGACATTTAACTGTTTTTTTTTTTCAATTTATTGAATAAAATTGGAGCTTAATAGATGGCTTTGAATGTGAACATTTGAATAGCTGAGAGTTATAATTTGTCATTTTCATCAAGTTTGTAAGACATTTTTTGTCTCCTTTTAAGTTAAAGATGTGTTTATCCAATATCTTCTTAATGTCTTCCTAATACGTTTTTTCTTAATTTGTTTTCTTAAACATATTCTAATTGTTTCCCAGATTCTTCTCACACTTGACAATCTTACCATTTTTTCCCCAGAAACTACATGCTTCCTGCTCTTTCTTCTTTTCGCCTTTCTCTTTCATCCATCAGTCTCCTTATTCTACTAGGGGATGGAGAGGAAATTAACAGTATGGTTTGTAAGTAATTCAACTCTCCAATACCATTCACTTTACTTGATCATTTAAAAAAACTGTACTGGAGCTCTTCCAATTATGTTCCTTTTCACTATGTTGAATTAAACCTAAGTACAAACCATCTTGGATTGTCATTTGGTCTATTCCTACAATGTTAAGCTTTAGGGTTAAACATGAGATGAGTTTTTGAAATTCATGAGAAGAGATGACATTTTCTGAACACAACTCCAAGCTTGGCCACTTAATTTTAAAAGGCCCAATATTTGCACATAATAAATGAAATGGTTAACTGAGGCAGGCTCAGATCTTCAGGAAAAAATTAATTGTGTAAGGAGAAGAGAAAAAGTAAACTATGATCTAAACCTAAGATCAAATGTCAAATAGGTTTAGAACTGGCTAAAAGTAGAAAGTAATAAAGTAACATAACAGCTGTACATGAGAATAGAGTTGATGGTTTATATTATTAAACTACTCTCTCATTAGAAGGGTTATTGTTATGAGGCATATTTGAAGCATCATCGTAAACAATAGTAGAACTTATTCTTTGAATATAAATATTGAGAAAATCTAAAGTCTTTTGCAAAAAGAAACCTAGATAGCCACAAATCTCACAATATAGCATCATGATAAAAAATTGTTATTCACTAAAGCAAATTAAGAATTTAATGGTTTTTATGGAAGTAAAAGAATAATGCAATACTGGATATGCATAGATGTATGAACTTGCAAAGAGTTATTATTAACAAATTTTAACTGCAAATTACAATGCCACTAATAATACTAGGGTAACTGAGTAACATTCAGGTATAAGGCATTTATATGCATGCTGCTTACATTGTTTTTTATTTATATTTTTTTCATTTCATTTTCTTCCATACATTCAATCACATTATTATTTGTCTTACAAAATGGATATTTCAACAGGTGAACATTTCTCCCTAGTACTGTTGATAAAACTACGAAATATCTTCAATCGATAATACCACACCTCTTTGTGCCGTTATTCAAACAATATCCAGAACTGGCAAATCTTTAAATATCATGATAAATTTTATGATGTGCGGAATGTGTTTTATTTTATTATGTTGGAATATAGAAAGCCTTTCTAATTATTTCATCTAACCTGTAAGAAATATAAAAATATGAGAAGGAAAAGGCTGGCACCTGTCTTGGAATTCATTCTTCTCCTTTACTGGGGGTTGTCTCCAGGAATAAAAGAAGGAAAGTAACCAGAAAAATCTGGAAAATATGTTCATAGAAGACCTCCAGGCAATCCACCAAAAGCATTTCTTCAATACGGTCCTATGCAAAGCATGCTTTTAGCAGTGTGTAATTTGTCTAGAATACTTAAGGCAAACTAACTTGAAATCCGTATATTTATGGGTCATGAAATATGTCACAGATTTTAGACTGTCAGAGAACAAAATAGAAATATGCTTTGACCAGAACAGTTTCCGTCTGGAAGAATGACATGGTCATCTGCATAACTTGGAGACCTCAAATATTCATCAGTCTGGTCCAGAGAGGCACTCCAATTTGCAAGGAGGGATCTGGGGTTGTCAGGGGGCTCAAGTACTTCCTGCAGTCTCAAAATTATCAGTAAAACTTGGTCTTGTGTAGTTCGTGCTGGTCTGACCTGCCCATCAGGCCTCAACACAAGTAACCCATGAACTCCACGGGGCGTCTCCCTGTGTCCAAGAGGGTTTCAAAAGTGATGCTGGGCCCTGTAACCATGGCTGCTGGATTAGCTAATTCTCAATTGGCAAATATGATATAAAGGCCTATTCATTCACTCCTCTGGATGTTCTTATTCCCAAAGATCTTTTCACAATTCTATTAGCTATATTATGCTTTTGGTAAGATTTATCTTACATGTAATCCAGTGTTTATAGATTTTCTTTCTTTTTTTTTTTTTTTTTGGAAGAAATTTTGCTATAGAGTGTGTATGCTCGCCAGACAGACAGAGAGAGATAGAGAGACAGAAAGCGAGAAATCACCCCCCAGGAGGGATGGCCACACCACACTCCCTTCTCCTCCATTCTCCTCTCAGGATCTTGGGCATGCACGCACATGCACCCGGCGTGAGTTTTAAGCCACCGGGTCTGGGATGCGAACCGCAGTCAACTACATGGGAGTCCAGCAACATAGCCATTATGCTAACTGCCGGTCCCATAGTGTTTATAGATTTTCTCTACCAAATACTTATAAGAATTTTCCCCACCCACTGTCCTCCAAGGCTGAATTGTAGGTCTGTCTAGCACCAAAGCCCATGGACTTCTGTTTTTCGTATGATGGAATTTATCCATGACAAATTTACCCAAGTCATTCCTCCACCATAGTGTCCAATGGGTATGGCTGACCTCATAAATGAACACTAGTGTTTAAGACACGAGCAAAGGGTGCTTTAACAACTCTTCCAGAAGCTTTTACTAATCTGTAAAGATCAGTACTCAAAATGAAATGCCTTTGTCATCTCTAGTTCTATAACGTAGCCAGCCAGGAACAGTGCACATGGCTGGACAGACTGAGCATTAGAGAGCCAAATAAAATGTTGAGAAAAAAGTCTCAGGAAAATTATACCCAAGTCAAAATAAATAGTAACACCTTCATTTGGGATATCCTAGAACTGTTTTCTTTTATGTGAAGGTAGATACATTTTTTAAAAAAAATTATTTCATGAGAATAAATTTATTTCTTCTGAGAGAGAGAGGAGAGACAGAGAAAAAGCACAACAGGGTCTTCACACTACAATGGCCCCTGGCCTTGGCCAGCCTGGATTACAGGCACATGTGTGCTCAGGGAGACCTGCGGACAGGAACTGAGATCTGCTAGAGGCCTCAGCATTGTGGAGCCCTGCATTCCTG
>NW_006159861.1:2080718-2125857 GCF_000334495.1 Tupaia belangeri chinensis | reverse complement strand
GGTGGATGCTTTAATATATGCATCAGTCTTTCAAAGAATGCAATTAAGAAAATTATATGCACTATGCAAAAGTGATCCAGAGGCCTGGCTTACCTTTTTGGAAGTTCAAATATGGTGAGCCTTGAAGTGTGGGTGTATGTTTGCAGCATGGCACTAGTTTATAAACATCACACCTGGGCAAGCTGTGTGGTGCTGTGTGGGGACACTGGTTTAAGTCCCTGGTCAGTCTGAAACACACCGGGCATGCACATATGTGGTCTGATGGCTTAAGGACTAGAAGAAGGTCATGGTTTGACCAGACCCCGTGGAAGGTGCTTATCTCTTTCTTTCCTTCTTTCCCTCGCTCTCTCTCACACATGTGCCTGCACACACTATATCATGAATAAAAAAAAAAATATATAAAAAATCACATTTGCTAATTTCATCTATACCTTACATAAGGATTGAATTTTGTCATTTATTGTCTTTCTAGTAATTTTAATATTTTTACAAGGAGAGTTAAAATTCTAATTTAAGCCTAAATCCAGGAATGCAATCCCATAGGAAATCAGCCAGGTAGAGGGGACAGTGACAGTGAAGGCATGAACTGGGTCACATCCAAACGCTAATTCAGCTTTTCATTTTTCTTTTTCTTTCGAAATTTTCTCATTTTATTTTGTTATTTTGTTGTAGTTTTGTTTTTGTAAGAGGATAAGCTGTATCAAATATGGAACTTTAATACCATTCTCCTGTGACAGTGTGTTATTCTTCATCGCCATCCCTCTCCCCCAAAATTCTATCTCAAGTGTTCACTTCATGCTGAGCCAAATCTTAAAACCGTAACACTGGTGTTTGCCTCAAGACCTCTGCATGACACACGGAATGGAAATATTTGTACTCTCACCTTGTTAATTCACCCAGTGTTTAGATTTCAGCTCAGATGGTTCCTTTTCAGAAAAGGCTTTCCTGGTTCCCCCTGCTCATCTCATGTGCTATTTACACACTCCCATAGCTCCCTACAACTTCTTTTTTAGTATGTTTGTATGATACTTATAACACTTTGGATGTGGATGGTTATAAAGTCTTGACTAAGGCTGGTTTCTTTTACAGGATATAGCATCCTTGTGAGGACAGGGTCTGTTTTGCTTACCATTGTAGTAATATCAGCATAGTGAATATTATGTCAAAGAAGTAGCTGTTAAATGAATGAATGACCCACATGGAAATTGATTAAATAGATTAAAGAAAGCATAGATATTATATGAATGTTATTTATCTTCTTCTCACAGGATAAGTACAAGAGTAATAGCTTATTTTCAAATTTAAATGAATATGGATATGATACATCACACATGGAGGAGTTGACTGATAGAAATGTTCTCATGTGGTGACCACTTATTAATTGCCTCCTGTGGGTTGGCCTGTCCTGGACCCTGGGGATGCCGTCAATAGCAACGCACATGGTTCCTGATGTGGCTGGCAGCTCTGGGGACAAGCCTCAGGGCTGACAGGCAATTATACCAATAAATACCTTACATACTTAATATTCAATTGGCATACATGATGTATGAGATCTGCAGGGGTCTAAGTTACAATATAATCACATTTGTACCATTTAGAATTGAGCTGGGTGGATTCATGTAAGAGTGGACTTAGAATAATGAGGTTCAGTTATTCTCATAAAAATGATAGTGTCAGGGAAAGGTGGTGAAGAGTGCTTTATATGTCAAGAGGTTGTCAAAGTCAGTATTCTGCTTTCCTCTCCTTTTTTTTTTAAGAGAGATTTTTGCTGTGGGGGCTCATGCACTTACGAGAGAGACAGAGAGACAGAAAGTGAGAAATCACATCCCAGGGGGATGGCCACACCACAGTCCCTTCTCCTCTACTCTCCCCCTTGGACTGTTGGGCATGTACATGTACCTGGCATAGATTTCAGGACTCTGGGTCCAGGACTTGAACCACGGTCAGCCTTGTGGGAATCCAGTGACATAACCACTTTCCCATCTGCTGGTCCCATGTATTCTGCCTTCTTCTTTTTTTTCTTTTTTTTTTTTTTATCATTTATTTATTTATTTATTTTTACAGTTTCCCGAATTTACTTTACATATCAAAAAATTTTTGCTCATACTCTATACTTCTTGACAGTTATTAAATAACTTTCAAAATTTCAAAAAACTGAATTTTAATGATAATATTCGAAGTATTTGTTACAATTTTGTTTGCGACTCTATAACAACAGAGACAGTATGGTTTTAAATATTTTTGAGAAAATATTTACATGTCAGCTACTCAAACTGTTAAAAAGCAAATGCCCAGCACACAAGTCACACATAAACCTTCTCAGTTCAGCCCTGCCTACCTGGTATTCTGTGATACACCATCTGATAGCAAAGATCAGTCTCTTTTTCTTCCTACAAAGTATTCCTGAAGATCATCCTATATTTCTGGCTGCTCTTTTGCAATCTCTACTGATTACAATGCTGGGCTGGAAAAGTCCAGGTTATTTTATGGTATGAATTCTCTCATATAGCTTCTCTAATCCTCTCTGTTAGGCAGAACTGGTAGAACTGTTAATGGTGCCAGACCATCTTTCTAAGAGTTTTGTTGGCTTACTTGAGATCTACTTTAGTTCCATAGTTAATCTTCAGATATGACATTCCACTCAAAGCCCTGTCCAATATGAGTATTTCCAGTTTCTGATTCAAGGCAACAGATATTATTGAACTTATGCAAATAACTATTCTGCCACAAAATGAGAATACTCCCAAATATTTTCCAATTCCAGAGGGGTCAGGAAGGGAGAAAAGTTATATTTCCATTGAAAGAAAGAAAGAAACGAGAAATTTTTTTTTTAACAAATTGCTGAAGCTATCAAGAGCTCAAAAGAAAACAAAATTCTTAAAAAGGGAAAACAAAGCATAGTAAAAAAAATAGTAATGTGTTACTCAAAAGTCATAAAATTCTATTTCACCAATTCAGTCTTACGTAATTAATCTCTATTTTGTTGAAATTTGCAGTGTTACTGTGGTCTGATATTTCCCTTTAAATTCTGGAAGTTAACATTGAACATTATTATTGATACTTCTTTCTTTCTTTCTTTTTTTTTTTTTTTTGAGAGACTTTCACTATAGGGCACGTGCGCTCGCCAGACAGACAGAGACATAGAGACAGAAAGCGAGAAATCACCCCCCAGGGGGGATAGTCAAGCCGCAATCCCTTCTCCTCCATTCTCCTCTCGAGATCTTGGGCACGCATGCACACACGCCCGGCGTGAGTTTTAAGCCACCGGGTCCAGGACGCGAACTGCGGTCGACTACGTGGGAGTCCAGCGACATAGCCATTACACTAACTGCTGGTTCCCTTACTGATATTTCTTGTGCCTAGCATTAAGTTGGTCATTTTCTTGGTTGTTCTTTGTTCTCTTATTTCAGTATGTGTGTCTTTAGTTTTCCTGGCGAAGTGCTCATTTCAGAACTTCTTAAAGAGTTGGTCTGGTGCTGGTAAATTCTTGCAGGTTTTGTTTATCTGACAATGTTTTTATGTTTTCTTTCCATATGAAGGATAATCTTGTCAGGTATAGTATTCTTGGTTGAAACTATTTTTCACTTAGCATTTTGAATATATTTTCCCATTCTTTTCTTGCTTGCATTTTTTCTGATGAGAGATCTGAGGTTAACCTGATTGGATAACCTTTATAAATAACCTGGTGTTTCTCTCTTGCCAATTTTAGTCTTGTCTTTGTCTGTGGATTTGGTCAATCTGGCTATGATGTGCCTTGGAGAAGATCTTCTTGAGTTTACTCTATTAGGGGTCCTTTGTATTCCTTGAGTCTGGATATTTGAATACTTCTCCAGATTTGGAAATTTTTCTTCCAGGATTTCATGGAATAGATGATTGATGCCCTTATTTGTTTTTTCACCTTTTAGGATACTGATTATCTAGATGTTGGGGTACTTAGTGATATTAGTATTTCTCATATAGTATTCTCATTTTGGGAGGATTATTTTCTCACTTCTTTTGGTTGTTTTTTTCTAGGTCAGAGGTTTTGTCTTCAACATTTGAGATTCAATCTTCTGCATGGATTAATCTGCTTTTTATACTTTTGAGGGACATTTTGATTTCCTGTATTGGAGGCTTCATCTTTAACAGCTCCATTTTATTCTTTTTTATGTATATTTCCTCTTTCAGGTCGTGCAAGAACTTCCTCACCTCCTGGAACTCATTGTCTCTTGTCTCCTGCATTTTCTGGAGTTTATTATCTCTCAGCTCTTGCATCTCATTTAGTTTGTCACTGTGAATGTTCTGAATTCTTGTCGGACATTTCCATAATTTCCATTGTTCTGTCTGTGGATGATGAAGAATTGCTTTTTCCATTAGGGGAGAGATATATTCTTGATTTCTCATATTTCTTGTGGCTCTGCAGTGGTTTCTGGTCATTCTGTAACAAAATCTTTCCTCTACTACGTTTTTGCAATGTGGTATCCACAGAAAGAGAATATGATAGCCTATGTCAGAAATAAAATTTATAACATTACCCAAATACTTTTTTTCATTTCCATTTGTAACACTATAAAATAAGGAAAACAACTATATGGGTGATATTTAGTTAGGATCTATTGCACAAAACAATTACCTCTATAAAGACATTTTTTTCAGGGGCCAGCAGATGGCATAGTGGTTAAATTACTGTACTCTTACTGGCTGAATGTGGATGTAGTGGCTTGGACCTAGTGACTTGAAAATCTCTCTGGGCATGGGTGCATGAGCGCTCAAGATCCTGAGAAGGAAATGGAGAAGGGGTTGCGGTATGGCCATACCCCCTTGGAGGGTGATTTTTTTTTTCTTTCTTTCTCACTGTCTGTCTCTCTCTCCAGCGAGTACATGTGCCCTAAGGCAAAAAGCTCTTTTAACAAAAAAAATATTTTTTATATATGATTATTTAGACTCTTTTAAGTAATGTCTTTCCCTCACCTATTTGAACTCTCATTATAAAATTTATATTTTTATCGTAGCCTTAGTGAACTTTATAGAAAAAATGTTATATACCTGCTCATTTTTTCACTTTTACTGAGCAAGGTATTGTTTGTGAATAAAATAAAATTGGGAATAGCTGCAGGCACTCCTGAATATCCAGGCAATACTAATCCTGTGAGAAAGTCTATGCTTTATGAACTTGTCTTACAAACAAGCAGCACCACTGATACCGACATGCAGACTGGAAAATCTTGAACTAATGTGTAATTTCAACTGAGTCCTGGGGGATTTTTTCACCTAACAGTCTTATGTCTTTCCATTTCTTGTATGTGATTTCTTAATGTACTACAGTAGCCAAGCGAAAGCATTTCTCAAATGTTACCCAAAATAAAATGTGAGCAAAACGGAACATGAACGATAGCGCCTGATACATCTTTTTAGTTTGGAAAACATATGTGAAATTGTAAAAATTTTATGAAAGTAATTCCTGGGTGCAAGACCTTTGAGCATATTCTGTTTCGGCAAGTACACAAAATTTTTCAGGTAACCCAAGACGATAGTTTGCAAAGCACTGTAGGACAGTACATTAAGAAGCAATAATGCTAAGCAAATTACTTAGTTGTGCATCCATCTATTATGCCATACTTTTCAAGGACTTGCCATCTTAGCCAAACAGTTGTTTTTCAGGTGATGCTCTGAGCATCACTTGTTAGGAGTTAGACATTCTAAGACAAAAAAGATGCTGTCTCCAAGGATTTTTATTTTATTATATTTTATATATTATTATTATTATTATTTAATTTGCTATATGCACTCACCAGGAAAAGATGAGACTGAGAGAGAAAGAGAGTTAGGGAGGAGAGAGAAAGTGAGAAAGTGAGCCACCAGGTCTGGGGCTTGAACAATGGTCAGTCATGTGGGAGTTCAGTGTCTTAACCACTATACTTCCTGCTGGCCCCAAGGATTGAGTTTAATAAAAATGAGAATCAGAAGTCAAGAATCAGAACAGCTTTGACAACTCTGGGTTCTAGGAGTTGGTTTCTCAGTCACTGTAGTTGGCACCTTCTCCAGGTTAGACCTAAGAAAGGTGAGACGTAAGACAAGAAGACAGTGGAAGAGTCAGTGTTAGTGCATTTCAGTGAAGAGCATTTCCATTTGTATTTTCCTTTTCCACTTGAACTGGTTGGACCATCTGAGATGAATTGTGCTCAGTCTTAGTGCCTCCCAGTTCATGATGCCTATTTGGGAAAACAGTTTGCCTTTTCAGTTTTCCATTGGTTGCAGAGAGAAAAGACTAGTTTTGAGGAGGATGACAAAGAATGTCATTTAATTTATCTTATAAATTAGCACACAAGTTAGAGAATAAAATTAAGATGACAACTGACGTTTTTCAGCATTTTTCTAAGAAACATACAGCTTGGAGACCTGCCCTCAACTTGTCCATTAACTGTGTGTGTGGAGATATGCTGCAGTTATCATGTGATTTATCTTCCTTTTCTAAAGGATATCTAGTCTGAACAGCTGGTAGAAATTGTCTTGGTTTAAAAGATTTATATTAAAAAATGATGTCAAACAAGCAAGGTAACTTCCACATCAATCAAAATTCTATTGTGTACCCTCTCTAATTTTCTCTTAGGCAGTATGAAAAAAATAACTTCAAGGTTGATAGATATTCTTGAAGATTACAGATCTTGTATTTCTTCTTAAAATGTAGACCGTATTAATCTAACACTATAACCTTGACACTATGTAAAACATAATTAGTATAATATAGCTTCGGTATTCAATTCTATAGATTCCATAATTTATGTCTAGTTCTGGAACTTCCTTTGCCTTGAACAAATAATCCATACTTTTCACTTCACATTCACTGTCTAAGGGCACACCAGGTCCCCACATTTCCCATTTTCTTATTCATTTGCCTAGAGCCACAATATAATTTGACTTGCAATCTCCAACTCAGATCTCATCTTCTATTTTTTTACCCTTAAAATTAGAGTCTGAAATTTTGAGAAACACACTAGCCATATCCTCTTGATAGTTCCTCTACTCAAAGAAAAAAGTTTTGCTGAGAGACTTCTATCAATATTGATGCTATGTTGTATCTATAAAATAAATTGATTGTGATGTATCAGAAACAAGATAAAGAAGCCATGTGTAGTGAATAATACAAGTGATGAAGAAACAAGTAAATAGATAAATCTAGGCACCAAGAGTTAGTGCCCTCCTGATGATATTTGTACACATAATGTACAAATGTATTATAATACCCCAAACTAAAATTATTTGTTATGTTGTGAAATTTTTTTAACTTTTTGCAATCTAACAGATATACTAAATAAATTTTACATTGTTCATAGGACCAACAGGTGGTGTGGTGGTTAAGGCACCACATGGCTGACTATGGTTAAAGTCCTGGATATGGCAGCTTGAAATCACACTGGGTGTGTGTACACGTGTGCTGAAAATTCTAAAAGATGGAGAAGGGATTGTACCATGGCCATCCCCCTTAGGGTGTGATTTCTCACTTTTCCTCTTTATTTCTCTTTCTAGTGAGGGGCTACAACCTATGTCAAAAACCTTTAAAAAATCATAAACATACCATTAATAATGTCTATCAAAATTATAAAAAGCATATCTCATTTTATTGTGCTCCACAATATTGCCCTTCACAGATACTGTAGTTTTCACAAATTGAAGGTGTGTGGCAACACTGCATTGAGAAAGTCTGATGGCATCGTTTCTCTAACAGCACATGCTTGCTTCATTTCTTTGTATCACATTTTAGTAATTCTTGCAAAATTAAAATCTTTATATATATATATATTGTAATTGTTTTACATACCACAAACCACATTCATATAAGTTGATGAACTTGACTGATAAGCATGTATTATAACTTCTCCACCAACCAAACATTTTTCCCTATCCTTCCCTCTTCATCTTACCTATACCCTGAGAAATAATTAATGTTGAAATTAGACCAATTAGTAACTCCACAATGATCTCTAATTTTTCAATTGAAAAAAGTTCATATTTCTCATTTTAAATACAAAATAACTAGTAATGATTACAGTTAGTAAGGAGGGGATGTAGAAAGGTAAGGTAGGCAGAAAGATAGGCCTCGTGAGCCAAATAATATGCTGAACTGTGGGTGCAAAAGAAAAGTCCTTGAAGAAAATAAAAATTGCTACTCCAATGAACACATGTATGATTTTTTAAAAAGCCTTGCTGCTGCTAAGTAAAATGTGGTGGTTTGGATAAAAGAAATCAAACTAGTTACAACATTTTAAGTCAAAGCCTAATCCAGAGCAATTTCTAAATTCTCTTCAGCTTTAGAAAGGCTGAGAGAAATGAGGAAGCTGAAGAAGAAAAGTTTGAAGCTAGCGAAGTTTGTTTCATGAGGTTTAAGAAAACAAGCCATTCCTGTAACACAAAAGTGCAAGGTGAAGCAGCCAATACTGATGTGGAAGCTGCAGCAAGTTATCAGAATTTCTAGCTAAGTTGATTGAAGGTGCCTACAGTGAACAACAGATCTTCAGTGTAGACAAAAAGGCTTAGATTGGAATAAGATGCCATAGGAGACTTTTATAGCTAAAGAGGATAAGTCAATGCTTGGTTTTAAAGCTTCATAAGACAGGTTGACTCTCTTGTTGGTAATTTATGCAGTGGTAACTTGAAATTGAAGGTAGTGCTCATTTACCATCCTGAAACTCTGTGGTCCTTAAGAATTATACTAAACTAAGAATTAAGAATTGTGGAAACTAAACAGCCTACTCCTGAATGAATTTCAAACTACTGGAGAAATTAAAACTGAAATCAAAAGGGTAATTGAAACTAATGATAATGAATATACAACTCTCCATAGCCTTTGGGATACAGCAAAAGTCATAAAAGACAAGTTCATAGCCATTGGTGCACACAAGAAAAAAAATAGAAAAATGGCAAATAAATAACAAACATCACATCTAAAGGAACTGGAAAAGCAGTAGTAACAACATCAACAACAGCAAACAATAAAAGAAGAAAAGAAATAGTAAAGATTAGAGTGAAAATAAATGGGATAGGGAATAAAATAACTATACCAAAAATCAACAAAACAAAGAGCTGTTTTTCTTTTGTCAAAGAGCTGTTTTTCTTTCTTTCTTTCTTTCTTTCTTTCTTTCTTTCTTTTTTTTTTTTTTTTTGAGAGGATAAACAAAGTGGATAAGCCATTAGCTAGATTAATCAAGACAAACAGAGACAGGAACCATATAGATAAAATCAGTAACAAAACTGGTAAAATTACAATCAACATAGCAGAAATACAAAAATTATGAGAGAATACTATGAGTGACTCTATGCCAACAAGCTAGGAAACAGAGATAAGATGGACAAATTTCTGGAACAGTACAAATTACATAGGTTGAACCAGAATGAAATAGAAGCTCAAAGACCAATAACAAATGATGAGATTGAATCAGTGATAAACAGTCTTCCAATAAAGAAAAGCCCAGGTCTAGATGGCTTCACTTATGAATTCTACAAAACTTTAAAATAGAGCTAATTCCAATTATTCTCAAGCTATTTTTAAAGATACAAAAGGAAAGATTCCTCCTAAACTCATTTTATGAAGTCTCTTTCACCTTGATGCCAAAACCAGAAAAGGACATAACAAAAAATAAAACTATAGACCAAGATCCCTGATAAATACTACTGCAAAAATTTTCAACAAGATACTAGTAAACCATATCCAACAGCACTTTAAGAAGATTATATATCATGCACAGGCAGGCTTTATCCAAAGGATGCAAGGATGGTTCAACATATGCAAAACAATAAATGTAATATATCACATTAACAGAAAGAAAGTTAAAAATTATATGATTATATCAGTAGATGCAGAAAAATGATTTAATAAAATATAACATCTCTTTGTGATTAAGACTTTTGGAAAAATAGGGGTAGAAGGGTCATTCTTCAACATAATAAAAGCCATATAGGGAAACTATTTAAAACATCATACTGAATGGGGAAAAGCTAAAAGCTTTTCCACTAAAAGCTGAAACAAGACAAGGCTGCCAACTTTCTACACTTTTTTCCAAAACAATGCTTGAATCTTAGCCAATGCAATCGGACAAGAAAGCAAAAAGAATGTATTAGGACAGGAAAAGAAGAAGCTAAACTGTCTCTATTTGCAGATTATATGATTACATAAATAAATAATCCAAAGGAATCCATAAAAAAACTCCTAGAAGTTATAAACTAATTCAGCAAAGTAGCAAGATACAGAGTCAATATACAAAAGTCTATAGCATATTTATACACCAAAAATGAACAGACTGAGACAGAATTGAAAAAAATCAATCCACTGTACAATAGCTACAAAACAAATAAGACACTTAGGAATAAACCTCACCAAAGAGGTGAAAGACCTATACAAGGAAAACTGAAAATCTGAAAAAGGAAATTCAGTATGATTCAAGAAAATGGAATGGTATCCTGTGCTATTGGATTGGAAGAATCAATATAATCAAAAAGTCGGTTCTACCCAACTTAATTTATATATTTAATGCAATTCCAATTCAATTATCTGAGACATTCTTCACAGAAGCAGAAAAAAAAAAACATTAGAAAACTTATCTGGAAGAATGAAAGACTCTGTATCACAAAGGCAATACCATGCCAAAATTATAAGAGGAAGCATCTCACTCCCCAACTTTAAAATATATTACAAAGTGGCAAAAATCAATACCACATGGTACTGAAACAAAAATTGACACATAGACCAATGTAACAGAATAGAGAGTCCAGAAATAAACTCCAAATCATACAGCCAAGTGATCATTGACCAAGGGTACAAGATAATGCAGTGGAAAAAATAAAGTCTTTTCAGCAAATGGTGCTGGAAGAATTGGACATCCACCTACAGAATAATGAAATGACGCTATCACTCACCATTAACAAGAATCAATTCAAAAATGGGTCAAATACTTAAATATAAAGCCTAAAACTACAAAACTACTAGTAGAAAATGTGAAAGAAACTTTTAAAAAGATTTGAGTAGGCAAACATTTTTAAAAATAAGACCCTTAAAGCATAGGCAAATCCCCAAAATATACAAGCGGGGTTATATCAACGTACAAAGTTCTCACAGCAAAGGAAACAATAAGTAGAGTGAAAAAATAACCATTGGAATGGGAAAAAATATTTGCAGTTATTTCTCAAACAAGAAGTTGATATCCAGAAATATATAGGGAATTTAAGCAGCTTGCCCTTAAAAAATAATAATTAAATTGAAAACTGGGCAAATGAATTGAATAGACAACTTTCCAAGAAAGACTTATATATGACCAAGAGGCATATGAAAAATGTTTAGTCTCTTGTCATAATATAGATTCAAATGAAAATCAAAATGAATAACATTTAATCCCAGTCCAAATGGCTAAGATAAAAAAAAAAATAAAGAACAAGTTCTCACAAGGCTATGATGAAAAGGGAGCCCTCTTGCACTGTTGTTGAAAATGTAAATTAGTTCAACATCTGTGGAAAACAATATAGAGGCTTCTTAAAAACCTAAAAATAGAACTTCCATATGACCCAGTAATCTACTTCTTAGCATTTACCTAAAGGATTGGAAAAAACTCAACTGGAAAGACATTTGGTGCAGCCATATTTATTATAGTATCATTTACAATTGCTAAAACATGAAGTCAACCTAAGAGTCCAAAAACCGATGACTGGGTTGAAAATTTACGGCACCTACATACTATGGAATATTATACAACTATAAGAAACCCTGAGATCATATCATTTGACTCAAATTGGTTGAATATAGAAGACTTAATTTTGAATGAAGTTGGCCAGACTCTAAAAGACACATGTATATCCCCACTCGATTGATGCTGAGAGTCTATAACAGAGACTGAGAGATCTAAAGATTTGATGGTGGAGAGGATAGATGTGGATGCAAGAGAAAAGTGGATGGTAGAGGGTGGGTGGTGGAGAATGGGTATGAGGTGCAAGGGGATGAAATAATTTGACAGATGCAAAAATGTAAAACAATAAAAAGTATTATGCTAAATGTATTCTGCATAAATGGAACAACAAAGCCTGGATGACAGCATAGTGGAGTTAAAATATTCAGTAAACCATGTTCTAAACAGATGTTCTATCACTCACATGCTTTTCCATTTGTAAAGCACAAGAGTCAGTCTTTCTTTATCAATTATCTTGGTCAATAGACTTGCTGAATGCAAGTTTGACACAAACCTTAAATGTATTTAAAAAATGCAATATTTGTGAAGTACAATAAAATGAAGTGCAATAAAAGAAGATGCACTTCTATTAAGATTCTATTTACCCATTTTATATAATTTGTTTTGTTTATTTTTTTGATCCCAGCCATTGTAACTGGGGCTAAATAGTATAGTAGATGTGTTCAAATCTATTACGTCATAAATTTGGTGAAGGATTCACTTTTGATTCATTTTCCTTATGTTCTATTTTAAATTACTAAATAATTTTTCCATAGGAGAAGAGAAAAAAAATTGATCTTGACCTTGTAGAGAAAGAAATCTTTTTTTCTGTATCTGTATTACCATTTAAGTTGAAAGGCACTGTATTTCTTAGAAGTGTGAACTTCTTAGTCTTATACATTGGTTTTTGTTTGTTTGGTTGGTTGGTTTTTGCAAATCAGTTAGCAATTTTCCTAACTAGACAATAAAGTATTTACCAACCTACTCCATTTAGGAGACATTTCTCAAGATGTTTGTGGTAGGTGAATTCATGCACATTTTCTATTAACATGCTCAATGATGGTGAAGCCAGCAACATTTTGTGCCCATTTTCTATGTATGTAGAAAAGGATAACCAAGTTTTCCATTTCTTAATATGACTCAGTGCAAATGACAGGTTTGTAAGGCCACCTACCTATGTAGGCATCAAATATAAAGTCCCAAGACTTAGAATTAGGTGTGTTCTAAAACAACAGCCATATTTCATTGCTTCTAAGATGCATGCTTTAATATTTTGTATCTCAGTAATTACAGTCAAATTTATAGTCAATATATACTTATAATAATCTAGTTACTCCACTCCTTTCTCAGAATATATTTTAAAATATATACTGCACCTTAAAAGGAACAAAAACTTAAATTTGGATATTAAATATGTTATTTATATCATTTATATCTATAAATGTTCTGCCTAGATAAAAGAAAATTTTGAAACTGAAAGTCTTAGACAGTATTTTGAGCTTCCTTGACTCTGCTGTTAAAATGACATGACTACATCAGACTGGACTACTGAGGTTATGGCCCATCTCTCACACACTCTAAAATAAAGAAACATGAAGTCATTGGTACATATAATTTACCAGTATCCTTATCTTCAGTAGTTTTGTCAACCATTATTTTTTTTAAAAAGTAATACTTTTTTCCTACTGTGGCAGTGTCAGACAGTTTACAATTTCAATAACAGTAACTTCTTTATGGATATACTATTACCTGTCATCTAAGCTAATAGCTGTATAAATAACATAAGTGCTCCATAATTATTGAAGAAGTTAGGTATTGAAACTTGCTACAAGATTAATATTTTAAACACAAAATATAAAGTAGAACTAAAATAATTGAAGAACTTAAAGAAACTGTACCAACAAGAAACAAAAATACCTCCAAAAATTTCCGAAAATAACATAGACACTGGAAAGACATTTCTGTAAAATACGTTTATAGTTTTATAATAACACAGAGTAACATTAAAAAATGAGAAACATACAAGCAAGCTTAAAAACTTTATAGAAATGCAGATCACAAAAAACTACGTAGATTATGCATTTTTTGCACCAAAATATACTCATTTTAATTCTATTGTTCCACAGACTTTTAGAAATCCCCTTGTATGTTAATGTGATTATGAGATATTTTTGTTAAAAAAAAGGAAATTCTCTTCATCTTATTAGACTTTCCATGATGGCAATATTGAGGTTCTCAATTCAGTTCTTTTCACTTGATGAAGTGTGCTTGGCAAAGCTTATTGTTAAGTTGCTAAAAGTGCACACCATGTTAAAAGCTCCTGAGCCATGTTTTTAGATAATTAAAAATAGATGAGTTGGTGAAATATTGATAGGACCCTTTGGTTCACAAATAAAAACTATTTCCTTACATACACTCTTCCATTTTCCTATGGAAGATTTCCCAGTATTTTCAGAGTTCTCAGAGGAAATAACTTTGAGAGAACACTAGGAGAATGCTTTTAACCCACACATTCACACTTTTTTTTTCTACTAGTGAAATTGATCCTTAAATCTTTAGGCTAGTTTTTGTTTGTTTGTTTTTTCTCCATAGATTTTTGCCATAGGGCACATGCACTCATCAGAGAGAGAAAAGGAAAAGTGAGGAACACCCCCACCCCTCCGGGGGGGCATGGCCAAACCACAATCCTTCCTCCTCCCTCCACTCTCCTCTCAGAATTTTGGGCCCACAGGCACAAGTGCACCATGTGTTTTTCAAGTCTGCAGGTGTAGGACTCAGACATGTGGGATCTAGTCACCTTCCTGCTGGCTCCCATTTCATAAGTTTTTTTTTTTTTTTTAATCAATGTATTTCTGTAGTTCTCTATATTAAAAGAGTACCTCTCTATTATATACTTTAAAAACATTGCCCTTATTTCAATGGGAAATTGATAAAATGATTTTTTCCAAAATGTATTTCTATTTTTATCTTTCTCTAGTATGTCCTGTTACAATTATAATATGTACTTCATTTTTAAAAAATAACCTGGCAGGGCTACCGGGTGATGTGTGGTGGTGAAGGCACTAGATCTCTACATGGTCTATCACAGTCTTAGTCTTGGACCCAGCAGCTTGAAAATCATGCCAGGCACATATGTGTGCATGCCCCACATCCTGAGAAGATGTTTTCCTCTTTCACATGCCTACCTTCTTTTGCTTCTGGTGGCATGTTGTAACGTAGTCCTGGAGACTGGGCTCATGCAGGCCCATGCCTCTAGGACCAGCTCATGAGCCAAAGAAAGCTTTATGCTCTATAAATCACTGTCTCAGCTATTCCTGTCTAGGTAAACAATAGACTAAAACAACGTATAAAGTAAGGCCAAACTGAAATCATTTTTGGAATTGCTTAATTTAATATTTATATTACTTTTATCTGAAAACATAGGACTGTCTATTTTTAAAATGCTATCTTCAACTAAAAATCATATTATCATCCCATCTAATATTTATTGATTGCTTACTATTTATCAGAAATTGAGTTAAATGCTTAATGTGCATATCCTTAGTTTGCAATGATGTTGCTAGGCACATATTGTAATAGTCCTTATTTTATCAATGAAGAGATGAAAACAAAGAAAACTGAATACCTTCCTTTTCAAAAGGCTGAATAATATCCTGTTTCATCTACATATCACCTTTTCTTTATCCATTCATCTACTAATGGGCATTTTGGTTGTTTTTATATTTTGGCTATTATGAATAATTCTGCATTGAACATGGCAGTGCAAATAACTCTTTGAGAGATCCCGATTTCCATTCTTTCAGAGGTAGGATCATGGGGTGTATGGTAATTCTGTCTTCAATTATTTTAGCATGCTTCATTCTGTTTTCCATAGCAGCTGCATAACTTCATGTTCCCACCAAGGGCAAGAGGTTTCTGATGCAGTCATAACCTTACTTACAGCTGTTATGTTTTGCTTTTCTGATGATAAACATCCTAACATGCTGTACATATCTCATTGTGGTGTTGATTTGCATTTCCCTGATAATTAGTGATACTGAGCCCTTTCATATACCTCTTAACCATTGGTACTGCATCCCATGTAGCCACAAGGATGACTGTGGAGGATATTCTGTCAAATAATAGGATCCAGTATGAAAAATCAGGTACTGCATGATTCCACTTCCGTAGGGCATCTAAAATAGAAATTTTTAAAAACAGAATAGAATGGAGTCTTTCCAGGACCCGGGGTAGAGGGAAATGGGCAGATGCTATACAAGGGGTATAAAGTTTCAATTGTGCAAGATAAGGAATTTCTAGAGCGTTACTGTATAACACTGTGCTTAACTCTGGTGTTGCGTGTGTAAGACTGTGTTAGGGAGAGTATCCCCATGGTAATGTTTTTAATCACTAAATAAAGTAAAACAGAGAAGTTGGACATGGATCCTGAACTTCAGCTGTGAAATAATTCTTTCAGAGACTTAAAAACAAAGACTTTCTGCTGAGACTTCTCTCTCACTCATTTCTAGTGGGTAGTGCTACCTATCTCTTTCTATCTCTCGCTCTCTGTCTCTCTGTGTTTCCCTATGTCTTTTCTTTTTTTTTAATTTTTACTTTAAAGTAAAATATTCTGGGCTCTCAAGCCCCTTCTTTATTGTGTTAAGGGGTGCTTCTCCCCATTCTATTTAAGAAAGGCACAAATCTGGGCCATCCCCACAAGGACCCTGAACTTCAGCTGGGAACTAGTGCTTTCAGACTGAAAATGAAGATGTTCTGCTGAGACTTCTCCCTCACTCATTTCTAGTGGGTAGTGCTACCTGTCTCTTTCTCTCCATCTCTATCTGTCTCTGTGTATCTTTTAACATATTTTTTTAATTTTTATTTTGAGGTAAAGTATTCTGGGCTATCAAGCTCTTTCTTTATGATGTTGATGGGTGCCTCTCCCCATTCTATCTAGGAAAGGGACAAATCTAGTCCCATCCCCACATGGATCCTGAACTTCAGCTGTGAAATACTGCTTTCACATGTTATTCAGTTTCCAATTTTTGCTTTTCAAAATTAAAATTTAAAGTTTCTTTTAAATCTCTATTTGTTCTTTTTATTTTACATATATAATATATAAATATTTTTTTCTTCTTGTTTCCTTTTCTCTAATTCTTTCCCTTTTTCTTTATGTTTACTCATTGGCTGTTCAGCCCCTATACTAAATGTCTAGACAGATCCAGGTGAACAGGATCTAAACATCTGAATACGAATAAGGTCAAAATATTCCTCTATTCCCATTGATTCTGATGCACAAAGAATGAAAATGGAATGGAAGAGAGATTGCAGAACACCTTTTCCTGCACACCTCGATGCTTAGATTGAACTTTAAGAATTAGGAAGAAATGCACCATTCACCAGATGACTAAAAATCACAACAGGGTCAAAAATAAAAATATGGGAAAACAAGAAAATACCTCTCCTCCAAGAGAAAAGAATAACTCCTCTTCATCCTCAGACAGTATGATGAAACTCATGGAAATGTCAGACAAAGAATTTAGAATTTTCATAGTGACAAAGCTAAAAGAGATAGAAGAGAATAGAGACAATGAACTGACAAAGAAGCAAGAGAAAGTAGCTGACAAGTTTCAGGAGGTGAGGAAATCCTTGCAAGATCTAAAAGAGGAAAATTCACACTATAAAAATCAATCAAATAGACTTGTTAAAGATGAAAGCTATAACACAGGAACTTAAAACTTCCCTTGAAAGTATTAAAAGCAGGGACCAGTAGTTAGCATAATGGCTATGATGCTGGACTCCCACGTAGTTGACCACGGTTCGAGTCCCGGACCTGGTGGCTAAAACTCACACCGGGCGCGTGTGCGTGTGTGCCCAAGATCCCGAGAGGAGAATGGAGGAGAAGGGACTGTGTCATGGCCACCCCCCCCGGGGGGGGTGATTTCTCGCTTTCTGTCTTTCTGTCTTTCTGATGAGCACACACACCCTATACCAAAAAAAAAAAAACTCTCCAAAAAAAGAAAAAAAAGAGAAAGTATTAAAAGCAGACTAGATCATAGTGAAAATCAAATATCAGATGTAGAAGATAGAATCGCTGGCCTAGAAAAATCCACCACAAAGACTGAGAAAACTGCCCCCAAAATGAGAATAATATATGAGAAATACTAGATACCATCATACTTCCCAATATCAAGATAGTTGGTATCCCAAAAGGGGAAGAGACCCAAAAGGGCATTGACAATCTATTCCATGAAATCCTAGAAGAAAACTTTCCAAAACTAGAGAGGCATTCAAAGATCCAGTCGCAAGAAATACAAAGGACCCCAAACAGAATCAACCCAAGAAGATCTTCTCCAAGACACATTATAGCCAGATGGACCAAAACCATAGACAAAGACAAGATACTAAGATTGGCAAGAGAGAAATGCCAAGTTACTTATAAAGGCTATCACATCAGGCTGACAGCTGACTTCTCATCAGAAACAATGCGAGCGAGGGAAGAATGGTAAAATATATTCAAAGTATTAAGGGAAAAGCAATTTCAATCAAGAATACTGTACCTGGCAAGATTATCTTGCATATGGGAAGAAAAAGACAAGAACATTCTCAGATAAACAAAACCTGAAAAAATTTACCAACACCAGATCAGATCTCCAAGAAATTCTGCAGGGAGTGGCTATACCAGGAAAAATAAATACAGTCACACAGAAATAAGAGTTCAAAAACTAAGAAAATGCCAACTTAATCATAGGGGCAAGTCTGGAGTTGAATATTATATCCTGGAACTTAATTGGGAAGATCAAACCACGACAGAAGATAGATTAAGTACATGAGACTGAACTGGTGAAATAGAATTTTATAACTTTTGACTAAAACATTGCTGATTTTCTTCTAGGCTTTCTTTTTTGGTTTTAGGGATTTTTGTCCTGTCTTGAGCTGCCAATAGGTTCACGTACCTACTATTTTAACAGAATCCCAATCTGTTTCCTAGTTTTAAGTTTTAAACATAGTTCTTTAGCATTTCTTTGACTTATTAAAACTAAAATTGCTTTTCTTGAAATTAAAAAATATAGTAAAAAATACCTATTAATGATTATAATAAGCTATATAGCATCATCTAGGTGCTACTTTATAGTATATTCATTCTACTCAGAGTTTCACGCCTAACGTCAGACATGTATTCAAAGATATGTATATATCAGCTGAACTTGCTATTGAAAGTAGTTACATTAAGAAGTTTTTTGAATCAATAAAATGTGTAAAAAAAAAAAAAAGAGGCTGGTAGGTGGCATGGTGGTTTAAATGCTGGATTCCCACATGCCTGACTATGAATCTCAGACCCAGCAGCTTGAAAATCGTGCTGGGCATGTGTGCATACATGTCCAAAATATTAAGAGGAAAATAGAAGAGACTGAGGCAAGGCCATCTGCTGTAGGGATGGGGTGGGGTGGGGTGATTTCTCACTTTTCCCCTCTCTATCTCTCTCTGTCTTTCTCTCTGGCAAGCATAAACACCCTATGACAAAAACTTGAAAGAAAATGATAAAAAAAAAAGATTGTTTCACCTTGCCCTGTTTTCTACATCATGTAAGTGACATAGTGGTTATTTAAGTCTGAGGACTTTGAGGTCAGAATCTTAGCTTCTAAGACTGAATTATATTGTTTCAGGTTTGGGTTCATATAGAAATACCCTCTTCGTCAGACATTTACATAAGTACTTTTCAGTCTGTCTGAATTATCTCTTTGATTCTCTGTTGCATGTACTTTTAATGAAAATATTTTTCCATATCTTTAGGAGACACAAGGGTTTCGTACAGCCACTTTTTGGCCCTTTCAACATAAAACTCCTTCCGAAGCTCCTGCCACATCCTCTGTAAGATTTCTAATTAAAATGAAACATTGAGGTTCCATAAAAAATGATTATTACAGCACAACTTTTAAAGGTTACATTTTCCAATTTTTTGTTGTCATTAATTCCAGTTTTCTTTATGTTTAGCACATCTTACCTTGGCTGGAGGCCAGACTTTTATTTTCCAACAAAGAAAGACAAATTTTTCTCAAAAGCTCTCAAATTGTGTTTATTTTCCAAAAGTGTATGAGGTTTTGGCTTTCTTTTTCCATTCTTGATTGGTGACTCTTTTTAGCTTTTAGATTTTATAAGAAAAATCTTCTCTACATTACCCCTCTCTTCCTTGTATTCTCAGATACTCTCAGTTTTCCTTTGCTTTTAGAAAATAGTTTTTAAAGTGATAGTTGGCCAGGATATTTATTTCTCAGTATTGGTTTCTAGTTAACTCTGGACACCAATAAATGCTGAGTTGCCACCTTGAATTTTCGAGAAGTTGTGCTGATTTAATTCTGTATTTATTTAGTGTTAAATTTATTATTATTATTATTTTGTTGTTGTTGTTGTTGTTTTGCTATAGGGTGCATATGCCCAACAGAGAAAGACTGAGAGGGAGGGGGAAAGTGAGAAATCACCTCCAGGGGAGATGGCCATGGCACAGTCCCTTCGCCTCTTGGACACACATGCCCTGAGTGCTTTTCAAGCTGACAGGTCTAGGACTCAGGCCATACTGGTGGCCATGTGAGATACAGTACCTCAGTCCCCACACCACCTGCTAGCCCTCTTTTCTTTTTTTTTTTTTTTTTTTTTTTTAATTATGGGAGAGTATTTCCATTTACCAGGGAGAGAGAGAGAGAAGAGACAGAGAGACAGCAAGTATTGCCCAGTGGGGCCTGGTCATGTCATAATTTTTTCTTCCATTTCTTCTTCCCAGCAGAATTTTAAGCATGCAGGCACATGTGTCTGGATTTTCTTCAAGCTGCCAGGGCCAAGAGGGATCTGGCTCCTTTAATCACTGTACTATGGGACCAGTCCTAAATTAGGTCCTTTTACTCTGAAATATTCATATTCAATACTTTTTACTCTTCTGTCCTAAAATATGGTCTCAATTTCATATTAACAGAAAGATTTATGTGTTTTATTTTTCTATAGTTATTCTAAACTTTTAAAATGAGTAGCAAATATACTCACTGGGTTGAGTATCTATAGAAGAAAGCAAGGTAAATCCAGTGTGAGTGAATGGGTGAATAGTAAGGTCAGATTTAGCATATTTTTAGAACTTAAAGCTTACCTATTAAGAATATGGATGGATTGGAAGTGGACTTGAGAGAAAGGGGGACTTCAAAGCTAGTTTCTAAATGTTTATTTGAAAGAATGGTGTTATGGGAAACTTGTAGTGGTTTAGATTTTGGGAAATTAAAGGTTCAATTTTCATTTGTGAAGTCTGAATTGAATAGGAGGTATTGAAGAGGAGATATTACATAGGCAACATAAGATATGCAAATGCCACACTGAGGTTAGGGCTAGTCCCACAGTCTACTGGTTGAGGAGCTGGATCCCACATGATCCATTACGGCTGGAATCAAGGCCCTTGTGGCTTAAAAGCATGCTGTATGCATGCTCATTCAAGGCCAAACTCGTGACAGGATGTAGAAATGGAGATGGGATGACAGTGTGACCACACCATGCTGGGGGATGCTTTCTCTCTCTCTCCACTTCTCTTTATCTCCCCAGTGAGCACACTTGTTCTCTAGCAATTAAAAACTTTTTATTGTTAAAATGCTTAAGGACAACAGTAAACAATACACAGTATGGAGATAATTGTACTGAAGTGTTAGCTATAAAACATTTCAATAATTTTAGATCTATTATATCACTAGTGCAAATTATATTCTCTAGGATAAGCCCTAAAAAAGGAGCTAAGAAATATAAATATAAACAAAGAAGTCAAAGACCTCCACAAGGAAAACTAAGAGATACTAAAAAAAGAAACTGAAAATGACAGAAAAAAGTGGAAGAACAGTTTATGTTCCAGGATCAGAAGAATTAATATAATCAGAATGGCAACTCTACACAAATTAATCTACATATTTAATGCAATCCCAATCAAAGTACCAGAGACATTCTTCACAGATCTAGAAAAGACAACCATAGAATTTGTCTGTAATCATAAAAGACCTTGTATTGCCAAAGACATCCTGCGCAGGAATAGTGGAGCAGGTGGGATCTCACTCCCTGACCCCAGAATATACTATAAAGCTGTGATAATCAAAACAGCATAGTATTGGAACAAAAACAGATGTGTGGACCAATGGAACAGAATAGAGACCCCAGAAATAAACCCAAAACATAGAGCCAACTGATTTTTGACAAAGGATACCAGATAATCTAATGGGAAAAGGAAAATCTCTTTAGCAAATGGTTCTGGAAAACTGGGTATCCACCTACAGAAAGATGAATATGAACCCCTATTTCTCACCATCGACAAAAATCAACTCAAAGTGGATCAAAGACCTAAACCTAAGACCTCAAACTATAAAACTACTGCTGAAAAACACTGGGAAAATTATGGGAGACATTGGTGTAGAAAAAGATTTCTTAAATAAGACCTCCAAAGTACAGTCAATGGTCCCAAAAGTAGACAAGTAGGATTATGTCAGATTAAGAAGTTTCATCATGGTAAAACCCACAGTAATTAGTGTGAATCGACAGCCCTTGGAATGGGAGAATATTTTTGTAAATGATGCTTTCATAAGGAACTGATAACCGGAATACACAGGGAACTCAAGTGGTTTACCTGGGGTTGGGGGGGAGATAGACCCAATTAAAAGATGGGAATATGAGCTGAATAAACAACTCTCTAAGGAAGACATATGAATAGCCAAAAGACATATGAAAAATACCCAACATCCCTCATCATAAGAAAGATGCAGATCAAAACCATAAGAGATACCACCTAACCACAGTCATAATGACTAAGATGAAAGAAAACAAAAAATGAGAAGTGTTGACTAGTGAGAATGTATTCATGTTGCAATATTCACTTTGCAAGCTAAGCGATGTACATGATTGAGTGTATAACAGAAACTAAATTAAAATAAAATATATATTTAAAAATAAATATAAATATAAAGGAGTTTACTTGGAGAAAATATATTAGGGAAAATACTTGAATAATCTGAAAAAGGCAAAACACAACAATAAACGGAATAAAATAAAGGTGAATTGTAATATTCCAGATTTAATCCACACAATACAGAAAAAAAATAAATCTGAACAGACTATTTAAAGTAAGAAACCAAAGATTTTATGTGATACAAATACAAAAATTTGTAACTATTGGGTCATCAGCAAAGTCATGACTATTTTTAATGTGTTCCTACACAAAAATGTGTCATGACTTTTCCAATGACATATAAAATATGACATACACAAAATAACTAGAAAACATGAAGCAAAAATAGTTGTTAAGGTGATATGCATTGCTGAAGAGAAAAAATAATAAACTCTACTTTGAGCAGAAAGTATAATAATTCAAATATTTTCTAATAGTACAGCCTGACAATATATAAAGGAAAAAACTAACAGAACTAAAACGAGAAGTTAGTTAATTCACAATAATAGTGCAAAATTGCTCCTAAAATTGCTCCAAAATTGTTAACTTGAAGAATATTCCTTTTTTATTTTTTTACATATACCTAAATGTTTGTTAAAACAGACCATGTGCTTGTCTAGACAATGTGTCAAAAGATGGACACAGATACGACCGCGGTTCGTGTCCCGGACCCGGTGGCTTAGAACTCACGCCGGGCGCGTGTGCGTGCGTGCCCAAGATCCCGAGAGGAGAATGGAGGAGAAGGGATTGCGGCGTGACCATCCCCCCTGGGGGGTGATTTCTCGCTTTCTGTCTCTATGTCTCTCTCTGTCTGTCTGGCGAGCGCACGCGCCCTATAGCGAAAATCTCTCCAAAAAAAAAAAAAAAAAAAAAAAAAGATGGACACAGATTGAAATGATAAGTCATGACCTCTAACAATAATGGGAAAATGCTAGGAGTAATAAGAGGTAATTAACATGTACTGAGGATGGAGATTGCTTATGGCCACATGATTTACAGGTGTTTCCTAGTTTGTTTCAATTAAAAAGTGAGATAAGGTCCAAATGGTGACAGTAGTAATGCAACTAGACTCACATGCAAAGTCCTTGGTTCATGTCCTGAGACTTCCCTGAACATGCTGCTTGTGCATATGTGTCATGATCGAAGCTGTTTAGGCTGGAAGTGGATTGTAGCAAGAAGATCCTGTTTGAGGTGTCCATCTGTCTCTCTCTCTTTGAGGCAATAAACTTAAACTAAAGAAAAAAAGAAAAAGAAAAACCAAGAACATAATATTCCCAAAACAGGAAGAAATAAACTAAAAGTTGGCTGAACTCAGGAAAGAAATCACAGAAAAGAAGGTACTGGGACACCTGTGAAGCCTTGGGCTCATCCTGAGCTGTGGATGGAAATGGCCCAACGCAGTGAAGCAGGGATGCAGAGGACTGAGTAGAGAGGCCCCACCCAGGACTAGCAATAGCCTTTGGGTAGAACGTATATGGGATGGGCTTGAGCAGTGTGTTAAAGGCTTTTAGAATTAACTGACATTAGAAACAGATGATGTAATGGTTACATCACTGGACTCTCACATGGTTGACCATAGTTTGAATCCTGGACCTGGTGCCTTAAAACTCACACTGGGTGTGTGTGCGTGCGTGCCCAAAATTGTTAGAGGAGAATGGAGGAGAAGGAATTGCAGTGTGGCCATTCCCCTGGTGGGTGATTTCTCATATTTTTTGTCTCTGTCGCTCTCTGTCTCTATGGTGAGTACACTCACCCTATAGCAAAATTCTCTCTTAAAAACAAAAACAAAAACAACCCAGTGAGTCTGGCCTAAAAGCATCTTAGCTTTGCATGGTGCTTTTGTCTGTCTCATTGCTAGTAACTGAAAATATTTGAAATTGGGTGATTTTTTTAAATGACAGGTGTATTCGGTTCATAGTCTGGAAGTCCCAGGTCAAGGGGCCACATCTGGTGGGCTTTCCTGTTGGTGGGGTCCCAAGCCCATGGAGGGTATCAATCACAGCAGAACAGAAGCACACTTTACTATGTGTTGGCCACCCACCTCTGTTCTGGTCTCCTCTCTCTTTTTATAATTCCACCAGGAGGTAAGGACCCTCCCTAATTACTTAATCCCAAAGGACCCACCTTTTTTTTTTTTTTTGGAGAGATTTTCACTGTAGGGCGCGTGCGCTCACCAGACACACAGAGAGAGACATAGAGACAGAAAGCGAGAAATCACCCCCTGGGGGGATGGTCACGCCGCAATCCCTTCTCCTCCATTCTCCTCTCGGGATCTTGGGCACGCACGCACACGCGCCCGGCGTGAGTTTTAAGCCACCGGGTCCGGGACACGAACCGCGGTCGACTACGTGGGAGTCCAGCGACATAGCCATTACGCTAACCGCTGGTTCCCAAGGACCCACCTTTTGACACCATGAAGGAATTAAGTGTTCTCTTAATACTTTCAGTTTTTACTACCTTAGTAACCAAATTTTAGCACATGACCTTTTAGGGGACACAAACCACATCATGTATGGTAAGGTGACTGCAATTCCTTAGAGCAAATATGCCCCACTCTACTGCCTTAAGCAAAGCTGCTGGCTCAGTGGACCCATGATTCACAGAGGTTCTTCCTGATGCTTGAGCTGGGTCCACTGACGCATCCACTGAGCAGAAACCACATGACATTTAGGAACTGCTGTGTCTGCGCAGCCCGTGACCACTCTCGCTCAGTGGGCAGAACTCAAGACCACCCTCCGGACTATGACAAATGCTCCTTTAAGGAACCTTCTTACAGGCTTACTCTCCTCCAGGCTGTTGTCAACAGGAGGTGACCTGCCACTTGGAAAATCATGGCAGATTAAAGACCCTTTTCTTTGAGATTACGAATTAGGGAAACAAATTATAGTAAATGATGGAGACTTTTCGGTCTTTCATGTAGATGCTCAATCCAGAGAATAGCCAGTCTACAATCAATGAGACTAGGAAAATTTAATACTAAACTCTAATCACACAATCATTTTGTGAAGAGGTATTTAGCTCTCCAACTAAAGCAAAAGGGCAAGTGAGGAAGAAGAGGAGGAGACAGAGGGCAAGAAAAAAGAGAAAAAAAAAGTCCATGAGGCAGACCCACAGTTAACAATTTGTAATTTTGATAAAAGTGAATTAAAGACTTTTACACAGCATCTACGCTTTGGAGCAAAAGGGGAACCGATCCTAAGTTGTACGTGCTATCTCTAAGTAAGTGCGTTTGTTTTGAGATCCGAATGATGACTGTGATAACAAAAGCATTTAAGCAGACATTAGTTCTATATTATTTCAAACTGGAAGGCTTTTTATTTGACTGCGTATTATTTTGATGATTTTTATTGTAATATTATAATTAGAGCAGAACCCTTTTATAACTTTTTTTCTTAATATAAAGTCTTTTTCTTGAACTGAGAAAAGAAACATAATAGCACCTTTCACAGGTATTTGCTTTAGCAGTACTCAAGTATTTTAGCCTTTAGAGAAAAGTAATCACATTCAGGTCCAGTAGCTATGTGCAGAGTTAAAGCAAGTGCCCAGCCAGTCTGGGAACCATGTGACCACATGGGTTCAGATCCCGAGTTGGCTTGAAAACATACCAGGTGGAAAAAAGAAAAAAGAAAAGAAAAACAATGAAAAGGGACCAGCAGTTAGCGTAATGGCTATATTGCTGGACTCCCATGTAGTCGACCACAGTTTGAGTCCCGGACCCTGTGGCTTAAACACATGCCAAGCACGTGTGCGTAAGTGCCCAAGATCCCGAGAGGAGAATGGAGGAGAAGGGATTGCAGCGTGGCCGTCCCCTCTTGGGGGTGATTTCTCGCTTTCTGTCTCTCTGTCTCTCTCTGTCTGTCTAGTGAGTGCACACGCCCTATAGCAAAAACCTCTCCAAAAAAAACAAAAAAAAGAAAAGAAAAAAGAAAAGAAAATGTACCAGGTGGGGTGCAGACACCCAGGATTCTGAGGAGCTAAAGAACTGGGGAAAGGGGGTCACAGTGTGATGGGACCCTATTGAGGGAGCTTCTCTCTCCTGTCCATATGTGTGTCTACATGTGCTACATCATTAAAAAAAAAAGAAGGTATAGTTTTAGTTAAAAAAAAAAGTCTAAATACCATCGCTGAATCCAAAGCAGCAGCATGTTTATTTAAAAGGAAAAAAATGTTAGAAATAGTTTTATACATAATATTCTCATTTGGCAAAATGTTATTTTTATGAAAAGTCACAGATTCTCACTTATTTTCATAATAGCCAGTTTTAGTATTTTTTTAAAGAGATTTTGGCTATAAGGTTTGTGTTCTTGCCAGAGAGACAAAGAGAGGCAGAGAAACAGAAAAAAATCACCCCCGGGGGAATAGCCACATTCCAACTCCTTCTCCTCTATTCTCCTCTCAGGATTTTGGGCATACATGCACACACACACGTCTGACATGAGTTTCAAGCCTCCGGGTCTGGGGCTTGAACAGCATTTAATCATGTGGGCATCCAGTGACATAACCATTATGCTATCTGGTCCCAGTCTTAATATTTAACTAAGGCTTTAGGAATACTAGTTTCTAGATTTAAAAATAAATTATCTCTGATGAGACACCTGTACCTATCCATCTGCCAAATATATTGAGATAGAAATTATTGTAGATCAAGCATTTGGGCACTTGTCTTAAAAACATCAGAAATGAACTTGCTGTTTTTTATGGCTATGTGAAGTAGACCAGACTGTGAATGACAAATACTGTACTTTCCCTCAACATATACCAATCATCTGCACTCTGGACTGGAAATCAAAGGCTTCTAAGGCACAGAAATAGAGTAATGGTAGGTACCAGGAATAGCATGGCAGATGGGAACTGGGGAGACATTTTTGAAAGGACAAGTGGTTCATGTAAGTAAGTGGGGAGGTGATGGACTGACGTACCACCGAGAACATCAATAGTACAAATTATGGAGTTAAAAACTATGGACAATTCCATTCAGACTAAAAAACAAAACAAAAACAAAAACAAACAAACAAAAAAAACAAAGACAAAAACAAAAGAAAACATCCACCAAAGAAGTGGAACTATTCTCAAATGTGCACAGCAAAACCTGAAGATTCAATGTTGAAGATGAATTTGTATATATTCTTTATTTGATGAGTACACACTGTACGCATGCTTTATAAATACATACTGCGCCCCACAAAGATACACTAGAATGCACCAGAAATCAAAATAAGAAAATTTAGGAAAAAAAGGAAAGCACAGAAGAAACTTAGATTTTGACTCCATTTATTCTGCAAGCATTAAATTAGCGAGTCTGTGTTTTATCCTCCCAGGAGGTACATTTAGAAGTCATTAAACTGTCTTTGTTTTTTGAAATGATACTAATTTACACTGCTGCTTAACTTTCTGCTTGTCTCATTTAAAGCAAGGATCTACCTTTCAGAAGCAGACTGAAATGTTGTATCAGTATTCATGTCACACGCCTTATTTATTTAAGAGCGCTTGCCGGTACTGCTGAGAGCACCCTTCGCTCATTTATCTCCCTGTTCTGACTACACACAGGTAGACAATCTTCCCTTTTATTCCCAACCTGTAATCATTACATGTTATTTCAGAAAATAAGTATTCACTTATTTTACCCTCTCTTCTCTTTAAATACAGGGAAGTAAGCTGTAAATGAAATTATAGCCAGAAATAACTTATTCAAAATAATGGCTCTATTAATATATTTATATATGCACACATGTAAATACATATACATATATATATTATACACACGTGTATACATATGGAATTAAATACTAAGACTGGGACCAGCAGATGGCATAATGGTTACATTGCTGGACTCCTACATAGTTAACTGTGGTTTTATATATATATATATGTGTGTGTGTGTGTGTGTGTGTGTGTGTATATATATATATATATATATATATATATATATCTGTATAAACATACTGTGCATATCATCTATATGACACATATTTCATTTGTATGATAGCCAAAGGATTTTTTATAAAGGCTAAATTAGAACATTTGGGATGTGTTCTATTTCCTGAAATAAAAATGGTGTGTGTGTGTGTGTGTGTGTGTGTATGTGCAAGCATTTATCTGTGTGTGGTGTTTTAGGCTGAGTTTCATTAAGTTGCAGTCTTCTTGCCTCAGCCTCTTGATCCTGTGCGGTGGGCTGGGATTCAAACCCTGGCTTCCCATGTGGCCTTCCCCTCTAAGCAGCAGAGTCCCCCTCCCACGCTGGGCCCTGAAATAGCACCAGCAAAAACGGTCTGCACTTTCTGGAGATTTTGTTTTGGTTTGTTTTGGAAAGTTCGTAACTACCAATTCAGATGATTTGACAAAGAATTATCTACAAGATTCTACAAAAATCTTATTTTTTAAAAGAGATTGGTACAATTTATGTAACTGTCAAATTTCTGGTTATAAAGTTCTCTGTAGCATTTTAAAGTTTCCTTTAACATCTGAAGTAACTGTGCTCTCTCTCCCCCAGAGATGGACTGCTGTAGGTCTGACGTGCAAGGCCTACCACTGGCAAAAGGAGAGTGAGGGAGGCCCCGAGTTGGAGCCAAGTCCAACAATTCCTCGCCCTCCGACTGACTAATGAAGGCTCACTGCTCTGTAGCGTTCTGGAGAACAGGCACATTCCCGCCCTAACCAGCAGTCGGGCTTGCTTGTGCTGATGGAGGGTTTGGACAAGTGCAGTTCCTCTGTACTTCCCAGAGCGGTAGCGTATTTCACACCTGTGGGTGCCAGGCCTCGGGACAGAGTTTCCTGCCCTGTCCTTGGGGGCCGATACCGCTTCCAAATGTGAAGGCACATGTGGGGCAGGTGGGTGTGCATCCCGGCCCCGGTCCCTGGGCGGCGAACCTCTGCTTGATACCAGGCAGGTGCATTTCCTGCGCCTACCCTGAAGCAATACACGTTTGCCTGGCTTCGGGGCAGGTCCAGGTGTGGGAGGATTGTTGCCCTTTCCCTAGCAGCACGCAGACTTCATTCAGTACCACAGCAAGGTCGGGCAGGTTTTTTGCCTGGAGGTGCAGCTGACAACAATCTTGTACTAACGTCATTCCCACAGTGCGGTTGGAATTCTTAATGAGCTTCTCTGTTCCAGCCTCAAGCCTTCACAAAATCCTGGATAGCAGCTGGGAGGGAGCCTCTTTCTCCTCGCCAAGAAATCTCTCTTTAGGCAACTCTTTAATAATAAATATTTGCTAATCAGCGCATTTGTTAGTTCATTTTTACTGTGACTGGTATTTTTCCAGGGCTGTTGATGCCATTGTACTGTTTTCTTGCTTTATGATAAACTTTTCAATGTTGTCTACCATGCACAAAAATATACGCACTGATAAGTTCAAGAAATGATAATTAGGCAGCTGATGAGAAGAATATTTTCTTATACAAAATCCAAAGCACATTGTTCTGCAGGTGTTTAACGATGTCTTAGTGATATTTGAGAAAACCCGATGGAGTTGTACAATAGGTTGGAAATAAATGATTTTATTTTGATATTTTTAAATGATATACGGGCTCATGATACGTATGTTGAGACTCATAACTTAAAGCGTTTTAATGAACTCATCATTTTAGACCATCAAAATGCCTTATTAGGGCCAGCAATGGTGGTTAATGGTGGTTAAGGTGCTGGATTCCCACGCGGCTGACCACAGTTTGGGTCCCAGACCTGGTGGCTTGGGTGTGTGTGTGCATAACTGCTGGGGGGTGATTTCTCACTTTCCCTCACTCTCTAGCTCTCTCTGGCTAGTGCATGCATCCTCTCCCCAAACCCTGAGGAAAAAAAAAAAAACCTTATTAAAAAACTAATATCTGAATATTTTCCAGAAAAAAGACATCAAAAAGTAATTTCAGAAAATAGGGGAAAAAAATAAGAGAAGTGGAAAGAAAGCTATACTTGGAGGCATGGTAGTGAAACTGAAGGAAAAAAAAATACACAAACTCCTAAAACCTTGACAGATCACCTGAAAAGTAGTGCTCACCAATCTGATTTATTAGGAGAATGAATGAAAATTAAAAGAAAATGCAATAAAATATCTTCAGAGCATTCACAGAAAATAGTAGAAAAAATTAGAAGTGTATATTCAAAGTGATGATGTTTCAGAATGAAAGCAAACCCAATTTTAGAACAAAAATCACACTAGGAATTTATTAAGAACAGATAGTTACTAAAGGTAATTTAAATGCTATGCTTCAGAGGTATGTAACATGATTATAATCTGATATACATCAAAATGATTCTTTAAAAAACAAAAAGTAAACAAATCTAAACAAATGTTCATTGAATTTGTCTAATTTGTTGATTGGAAAATATGAGAATTCGAAAAGTCTAATTTGTTGATTGGAAAATATGAGAATAATGGAAAAATATAATGTGATAATAGAAGACATCAGTATTTTTAATTATTTCATAGCAGAGAACTAGTTGATTTTTTTCTTCTAAAAAATAGAGTTTATTTTTTGAGCAGGATTTTTTGTTTTTTTAGAGAGAGAGATTTTTGCTATAGGGCACATGCACTCACTGGAGAGACAGAGACAGACAGAGACACAGAAAGCGAGCAACATGCCCTGTGGGGAGGGCCACATTGCAATCCCTTCTCCTCCGTTCTCCTCCTGGGATGTCGGGCATGCATATGTGCTAGTTGTGACTTTCGTGCCTCCGTGTCTGGGACTTGAACCAGGGTGGGCCATGTGGGAGTCCAGCACCGTAACCACTTCACCACCTGCCGGCTCCTATTTTTTTTTTTCCTGAGTACTTTTAACTTCATCATGAAATTGAACAGAAGGCAGTTTTTTCTTACACCTCTGCTTTACACATCGTGGCCTCCCGACTATCATTCTCCATCAGGGTGGTCTGCTTTGTCATGATTGATGAACCTACGAGGGCACATCATTTTTCCAAGGTCTGATTCTCTTTCCAGCGCCCTTTTGATGTTGTACACTCTATGTTTGTAGACAATGTATAAGGCACATGCTCCACGTTATAATATCACAGAGTTTTATAACCTTATTTGTTTTATTCGTGATAGTGCATGCCCACGTAAGAAGAGAGTGGCAGAGGAAGAGGAGAGAAAAGCATCCTTGATGGAGTCTCTTCACCCCATGATTCCCTTCCCTAGCCCTTTTGCTGGGCAGTATCTTGGGCACAGGTGACCACCCAATAGGGTGGATATTGAACCTATGTTCACCATGTGGCTTCCAGCACTTCCATGCAGTACCTTATGCCACCCAGGCTGGGCCCATACAGAGTACTTTCACTTGTCCCCAAATCCTTTGTGCTCCACCTTATCATTTGTCCTCCCTCACTGGTGTCCCGGTGACCATGGATCTTTTCACTGTCTTCACAATTTTGCTTTTTCCACAATGTTATATAATACAATCAGACAGTATGTATCTTTTCAGATCAGCTTATTATTTAGTAACATGCCATAAAGTTTCATCTATGTCTTTTCACAGCTTGATAGCTCATTTCTTTTTACCAGTGAATAATATTTCATTATTTGCAGTTAGCATATTTATTTTATTTTGAGACATTTTTGCTATAGGAAGCACACACTTGCCAGAGAGATAGAAAGTGAGAAATCATCCCCCAGGGAGATGGCCACACCACAATCCCTTCTCTTCCATTCTCCTCTCGGGATCTTGGGCACATACACACACACGCCCGGTGTGAGTTTAAGCCACTGGGTCTGGGACTCGAACCGCGGTTGACTATATGGGAGTCCAATGACATAGCCATTATGCCAACTGCTGTTTCCACATATTTTATTCCTTTATCTGCTAAAGGGCATCCTGACTGACCCCATGTTTTGGCATTCATGAGGAAAAAACTTATAACCATTCACGATCAAGTTTTTCTATGCACATACATTTTTAATTCCTTTGGGTAAATACCAAGGAATATGATTGTTAGATCATGTGGTAAGAGCATGTTTAGTTTTGTAAGAAACCATCACACTGTCTTCCCAACAGGCTGGGCCACTGTTGCATTCCTTCCCCCGTCAACAAGAGTTCCTGTTCCACACCCTTGCCAGTGTTTTGTGGCATCATTGTTTTGGGTTTTGGACATGCTAATGGGGACATGGTAGTATTTCATGGCACTTCAGTTTGCATTTCCCTAATGAGGCATGATGTGGAGCTGCTCTTCCCGTGCTTACTTGCTATCTCTATGTCATCACTGAGGGGTCTGTTAAGGTCTTTGGCCCATTTTTAAAATTGGGTCATTTGTTTCCATATGTTGAATTGTTAAGTGTTCTTTGTATATTTTGGCCGACAGTCCCTTATCAAGTATTGTTTGGGTGTGGCTTGTTGTTTCATTCTTAATCTAATCTAATCTGATCTAACCTATTTATCCCATGAGAGACACAGAGAAAGACACAGCAGACCCCTCAGCAGGGCCTTTGTCCTGTGATCCCACCCGCCCCATCCGCCTTGGAAATTATGGGCACGCGCATACACTTGGAGACCCTGGGGTTGTACACACCTTTTCATTCTCTCGACATTATCTTTCAGAGAGCAAAAGTGATTGATGCTAATGAGACTCAGATGATCAATTTTTAAAAGATAGATTATGCCGCTATTGTTGTACCTAAAACATTATCACCCAGTCCACAGTCATCTAGAGTTTCTCTGTTATCTCCTACAAGATTATAACTTTGTGTTTTATATTTATGTCTGTGACATAACTCAGTTTGAATTTTTGGTTTGTGTGTGAAGAATGTAAAGTCTATGTGTAGATTTTTTTCCCCCTGCACATGGATGTCTTACTGTTTTAGCATATTTGTTAAAAAAGGGATTTTTTCTTTATTGCATCATTCTTGCTCCTTTGACAAAGAGCAGTTGACTTCATTTATCTGATCTATTTGGGGGCTCTCTATTTTGTCTCACTGATTTCTTTGTCTACTCTCTTACCAATAGCACACAGTCTTGATTACGATTGTTTATAAGTAGTCTTGAAGGCAGGCAATGTCTATCCCTCAGCTTCGTTCTTCCCTTCAATGTTGTGTGGGTCACTTTGGGTCTTTGGCCTGTCCACATAAACTTTGAATCACTTAGCTCATATCCACAAAATAATTTGCCAGGATTTTGATTAAGATTACACTAGATCTATAGATCAAGTAGGAATAACTAACATCTCGACAATATTAAGTATCCCTATGCACGAACATGGAATATCTCTGTTTCTTTTTTTTTTTTTTCCTAAATCAGTTTTGTAGTTTTTCTCATTTAGAGTTTGTACATATTTCATTCAACATATATTTAATTATATGTCAGTATTCATTTTGGGGGTGCTAATGGAAGTGGTGTTAAAGTATATTGGCCTGAGAAGGCGTCTATACTCCTGCTTCCTTATTAAGTTGCTAAGTTACAGCCAATCACTGCAGCTGCACTTCAGTCAATCAGAGGCAGCCCGCCCTTTACATCTCAGTGTAGACAGGCATCAAGGTGTAACCAATCCAATTATTTCTCTACCACATTCCTTCACTTGTTTTTCATATATCGCTTTCCCTTTCTTGCTCATAAATGTTACCCCACCATGTGGCTATCCAGGGTTCCTTGGAAGCCATTCTGGGGCTGCCTAACTCAGATTGTTTTTGCTCCATTCGAACTGTGCTAAATAAATTGTTGGAAGTTTTTCTTTTAATGATGGTTTTGTGTTTTTAATTTCAGATACCAGTTATTCATTGCTGGGGTGTAGAAAGACTTTCATAATTTAGCCTTGTATCCTGTAAGCCTGTTATGATCACTTATTAGTTCCTGGAGGTATATTGTTGATTTTCTTAATTTTCTACATAGATAATTATGTCTTCTGCAAACAAAGATAGTTTTATTTCTTCTTTCCCTGTCTGTATCCCTGTTACTTCATTTTATGATCTTGTTGCATTGGCTGAAGCTTCCCACATCATGTTGAAAAACTATTGTAGGGGCTGGCCGGTGGTGTGGTGGTTAAGACACTGGACTCCCACATGGGCAACATAGTTTAAGTACCTGACCTGGTGGCTTGCTTTCTCTCCCTCTCTGGTCAAATTAAGAAAAAAATAGTAATAAATAACATAACATAACAAAATAATAAAAATAACTTTAAGTAAAGAAAAGTAGTTGTGTTTTGCTTAATATGTTGACAGTGACGTTTTGAGTTATTATTAAGAACACTACTACCTAAAGGTTTTTCAGTGGATGTTATTTACCAAGTTGAAGACATTTTGCTTTATTCCTACTATCCTGATAGGTGTTTTGCATTCGCTTGTTTTTAATCACAAGTAGAAATTGGATTTTGTCAGAAGCTTTTTCTATTAATGTGATTTTTCTTTAGCCTATTGAAGTGATGGATTACAGTAATTGATTTTTTTTTTTTAATTAAAGAGAGGTTTCTGCCCTCTGGTGTGTGTGCTCACTGGAGAGACAGAGAGAGACAGAGACACAGAAAATGAGAAATCACCCTCCAGGAGAGATGGCCAGGCTGCAGTTCCTTCTCTTCCACATGTGCCTGCTGTGAGTTTTAAGCTGCTGGGTCTGGGGCTTGAACCATGGTCGACTATGTGGGAATCCAGTGACATAACCATTAAGCCATCTGCTGATCCCTGTAACTGATTTTTTAATATTGAGCCAGTTTTGTGTAGTTGGAGTAAATCTCACTTGGTCAGGGTATATAATTTTTATATAGTGTTGAATTCAATTGTTTAATATTTTGTTGAAGATTTTTGCTTCTATGTTCATGAGAGATACTGGTTGTTAATTTTCTTTTCTTATAATACCTTTGGGTTTAGTATTAGGGTGATTCTGGTCTCAAGTGATCTAGAAAAAAAATTCTCTCTGCTTTCATCTTCTGAAAAATATTATAGGGAGTATGTATAAGGTTTTCTTTCAATGCTGAAAAAATTTGCCAGTGAACCCACGTGGGTCTGGTATTTTCTGTTTGGAAGGTAATTAATTATTAATTCAATTTACTTAATTGATATACTTTTTGTGTGGGTTTTAGTGGATTATACCTTTTAAGAAATTTGTTTATTTCATCTAGATCATCAAATGTATGAGTATAAAGTCGTTCATGATACCAGTTTCTTATTTGTTCAGTGATTATGGAATCTGTAGTAATTTAATTTCTAATCTAAGCAGTTTGTGTTTTCTCTCTCTCTCTTTAATTAGCTTGGCTAGATTTTATTGTTTTCTTCACAGAAGGAGCTTTTGATTTAATTGATTTTCTCTATTGATTTCTGTTTTCAAGTTCATTGATTTTTGCTCTCATTTATATATTTTTTTCCTTCTGCTTATTTTGGGTTTGATTTTGTCTTCTTTTTCTAGATTCCTAGGATGTAAGCTTAGATTAGTAATATTGATTTTTCAAATTTATTTTAAAATATGCTTTAAAGTTTTTATAGTATCAATTAAAATAGAAGCTCAATATTTTTTAAGATGTCAATTTTATCCTTGTTGAACTACAGATTAAATGCAATCCCAATATCACAGAAATTAGAATACTGAAAATAAATGGAAGAATCACAAACCTGATTTTATTGCTATTACAAATTCACATTATGAAGATAGTATGATATTGGCATAATATGAGTAAATAGGTCATAGACCCTTAGTTTTGTGAAAAATGTACTTTCAACAAAGTCATCAAAGAAATTACATATAGAAAAAGAACATGTTTCAACAAATGGCACTGGGACAATTCATTCACATGAAAAAATCATAAACCCCAACTTTTACTTCCACATGAACCAGTTCTAGATAGAGCATAGGTGAATATTTAGATCTAGGGCAAGATTTCATAGGACATAGGAAACAGCAGTAATTAAAGAAATATAGATAGAATGGATTACATTATCTAAGAAAACTTAAATCATAAGACACTTTTAAGAAAATCAGTTTGGATTTTGAAAAAGAAGGGCATGAGACAACCTTCTAAGATAAGGAAAATATAACTGAAAAGGCTAGATTTTATTGTTTTCTTCAAAGAACGAACTTTTGATTTAATTGATTTTCTATATATTCCACTTTATATAAATCATACTGCAATGCAAGAATGTATGAAAGAGTTATGCATTTTGTAATAGCCTTTTAAAAATCCAATTAAATTTAATTATGTGTCATTAAAGGACATAAAAAAGAGAATGAAAAGAAACATACTAGAAGCAAAAGGATTGGATCCACATTAAATAAAGATTGCCCCAAGAGAAAAATAATAGTAAACTAATCAGACAGTTTAGAAAAAAGAATAGCCAAATGACAAAGAAAAGCTTGCAAGTATCTATAACTTTGTTAGCCATCAGGAAAATGGACAGTAAGTGGGATGCTGTTGTATGCTCTGCAGATTAAAAATGCTTTTTTAATTTGTGTAGATACTACAAAACCAGGCTGTTGAAGATAGGGAAAGATAAGGAAAGAAGGCTTTTTCTGAAGCTGCATATAAGAATGCGATTTTGTTAAAGCTCTTCAGAAAAGAGTTTCGCTTTATTTAGTGTAGTTAGGACATTTGCATATCCTAATACCCAGTACCTTCACTCCCTGGAATATGCCTGGAGTGAAATCTTGCACGTGGGCCCCAAGGTTTGTGCAAGGAAATGACCGTGGCTATGTTCACAGTAAAACACTCAAAGCAACCTCGCAGCTTCCACCAATGAGCGTACTGACAATTAGTGATATTTCCAGACAATATCATCTCAAACTACCTCAGCCCCATCTTCAGTGTCTTGAATTAAATACTGTCTTTTAATGAAATTTCATCATTTGAATGCTCTGAGCACAAGCTTCTGGTACTGCTCCGCTCTCACAGGAACTCAGACTCTGTCTGTCTTGAACATCCTCTGCCCGTCCTCAAAATGTTTGGGGTCCTTCAAGCTTCTTTTCTGTCTCACCTTCCTTTTTCTTCTCATGAGTAATGATCAACTTCATCCATGCTTAGAGCTCTGTAGCATCTGCAAATACTTAACTGCAAAATCTGTATATGTAATGTAGGTAAATGTCTACTGATAGGGATCTTTGTATCATTTATTTCATTTTCCAAACCAAGACTTGGGAGAATGGAAGGTGTGCATGCTCCACTCTGGACAGCAAGAATAAACCACGATTGTCCTGGGCAAACAGATGCTTATAATCCTACTGACATCAAACTACCTTTTGTTTTTAGTTTTGTGAGAGAGCATGTGCACTCACCAAAGAGATACAGAGATACAGAGAGAAAGGAAAAGTCACAAAGTATACCCCATGGAGTATGGCCATACTGTCTCGTCTCCATCTCTCCCATCTTTTAGGATTTCAGGCACACACGCACACATGTCTGGTGTGTTTCTCAAGCTGCGGGAGTCAAACCACATGGTCGTCCATCTAGCATCCAGTTGCCTTCATCAGCAGATCACAGGCTGGCCCTCGAATTGCCTTCAGATGGTTCTATTATAATGATCCACCATAATCACAAATTCACACACCCTTTGGGGAATTTATCATCTCTTTACTCAAGTCAGCTTTATTTTTATTCATGGTGATTTGTACTATAATCTACTTAAGTCTCATAAAGAGACATCATTTTCTGTATCTCTGCTCTCTCTTTCATATTAAATTATTTGCTAATAACTTCCTGTTCTATTTTTTAAATGTTATTCTGAATATTTTTGTTCTTCTCTACTTCAAAATGTCTAACCAATTTAAGGTTTTTGTTTTATTTTATAGAAGACCCATTAATGTTGTTCTCCCTGTTGTTACCCTTGTATATAGGCCAATATCCATAGTCAATCTCTCTCTTTTTCTCTTTTTTTACCTCACATTCAGCATTAGATACACACTGAATTCCTTTCAGAACTATCTTTGTTTTCTCCCCCTCTTTCTGCCCTTTGTATCTGCTATTTGTTTTCTATTCATTTGTTCTGGGAACTCTCAGCAGGATTCCTTTTCTTTCTGTTTTCCTAATTCTTTTTCATCTACCATACCCCAGTGTAGGCATGATTTTGTCCATAAAGTCTTCCTTGTTTCCTATCTGAGTTTGTTTGGACTGCTATAATAAAATGCCAAAATCTAGGTGACTTATAAAAAACAGAAATTTATTTCTCTTAATTCTGTAGGCTGGGAAGTTCAAGATCCAGGTGTTGGGAACCAGCAGTTAGCGTAATGGCTATGTCGCGGGACTCCCACGTAGTCGACCGCGGTTCACGTCCCGGACCCGGTGGCTTAAAACTCACACCGGGCGCGTGTGCGTGCGTGCCCAAGATCCCGAGAGGAGAATGGAGGAGAAGGGATTGCAGTGTGACCATCCCCCCTGGGGGGTGATTTCTCGCTTTCTGTCTCTATGTCTCTCTCTGTCTGTCTGGTGAGCGCACGCGCCCTACAGTGAAAATCTCTCCAAAAAAAAAAAAATTAAAAAAAAAAAAAAAAAGATCCAGGTGTTGATAAATTCCTTGTGTGACGAAGGCTCGCCTCTTCAGACATGGCCTTCTCAGTGTAACCTCACATGACAGAAGAGACAAGAGAGCTTACTAGGGCACTTTTGTTTTTTTAAGTAAGTGTGCTAATCCCATTCACAAGGGCTCTACTGACAGGATTCAATCATCTCTTACAGATCCCACCTCTTAATACCATCACTAGAGTTTAGGGTTTAAACAAAAGAATGTTGTGGAGTACAAGTGGAACATAAAGATTTAGCCCATTGTAGCTCCCCATTCTCTTTCAATGCTCTTTCTGGTTGTTCCTGTAGCATTTCTGTATCTTACACTGTCTGTTTAGCTTTCGAAAGGGTATAGGTTATGACAGGATCAAGCCTGTTTCTGTCTATCATAGTACTTGACATATCATAAATACTTAATAAATACTTGTTTATTCCTTTGACTGCATTTGCTCTGTCTAATATAGTTAGGTATCTTTGTGCTTGCACTGTCATCCTGAATTTTGATTCTGTTTTTGACTGCAAATGATTCACTATAGATTCATATGGTTCTGAAATGTCACATATTTTGAGGTGGGGATTTTATTATTTTGGCTTGGGGTAATGTACCACCAGATAATTTGTGACTCTTTTCCCATATGGCTATTTATCAATTTCTTCCTCCTCAGGGATGCCAACTGTAATCACTCCCATCATTTTCCATCCACATCTTTTATTCTTATATTATTATTTTCATTTACCTATTATTATATGAATAAATAAAGAGCATAGTTTATTCAAATATATTCAATTATTGACCTTCTTATAATTCCTAGACTTAATTCCACATGCTTATCGATTTGAATGCTTAGCTATCTCCATTATCTTTAATAATATTTTCTTCAGTTACATGTCAATACTTAAAAATTAATGTGGTGATTCTTAGTCAAGTTTTCAAACCCTTGTAATGATAGTTATATATATATATATATGTATATATTATATATATGTTTCTTTTATGTTATATTGAGAAAATTAAAACAGAAATTATCAGCTCTTTGAAAAACTTCATTTAATGTCTCTCCCCTCCTATCACTGAATTTAAGCTTTCTAACTTTTATTAATGTAGTTTGATAGTTTGTTTGATATAAGATATAAAAATTACTACACAGTTATATAAAAATATGTTCTATTAACTTTATATCTGAGCATTACTTACTTCCTATTTCTGTTTCTTTATTTTCACAAACTTTTACCATTTTATTTTCTCTCTCCTTGTCTCTCTTCAGTTGTTTTTCCTTTCTACACGCTATTGTCCTTCTACCCACCCCTATCCCCATCTGGAATAGATGCATTATGATGATTGAGATAATGGTCCATCTCCCAAATTTATGTGTTATAATTTAGTCCCTAATTTAATAGCATTGGGAGTTGGTGAGATCTTTAAGAGTAAGATTTGCCTTGGGATCAGCAGTAAGCTTAATGGCTATGTCACTGAACTCCCATGTAGCCGACCATGGTTTGAGTCCTGGACCCGGTGGCTTAAATTCATGTCGGGTGCATGTGCGTGTATACCCAAGATCCCAAGAGGAGGAGAATATGGAGGAGAGGGGGATTTAGGTGTGGCAATCACCCCTGGGGGGTGATTTCTCACCTTCTGTCTCTCTGTTTCTCTCTGTCTTTCTGGCGAGCACATGCACCCTATAGCAAAAACATCTCCCCCCCCCAAAAAAAAGAGTAAGACCTGCCTTCAATATGAGTGACTACCCTGCCAGACAAGATTGGCATGTAGATTGAAAGAGGAACACTCTCACCTTCAATGTGAGTGGGCAGTATCAACTTGGCTGGGGGCATGGGAACAACCTAACAGTGGAGAAGTCTATTTCCTTTTCCTCTCCCTGTCTGTCTCCTTTTGTGTGGCTGCTGACCTGCCTGATTTTCTCAGTGACAGTGTGAATTAGCACTGGAGGCCAGCCAGATGCCAGGCCCATGCTCCTGTAAACTTTCCAGCTATCAGACTCATGAGCAAAATAGATCTCTAGTTATAAATTACCCAGTCTCCGGTGTTTCTGCTTAGTGACACATTTAACACAACACATACAGACTTACAGATTCATGGTATTTTTATCTCTTTTACTCAAATATTATTTTGTCTATTTATGTGCTCTTTGCAGAGATATGTTTTAGTTATATAATTTTCAAATCACTCATTTTTGCTTTTAATTGTTTTTGTAGTACAGGATTTATGTTATGACACATTTAAAATTTTTATGTTCAATTTCAATTCATTTACTATCTCTTTATTGCTTAGAAATGACAATAGATATTTTATTTTATGTGGCATCTTATTTTATCATTACTTGCTACTGAGGGAATTTTCATTTATTAGTGCACTAAACAGTTTTTGAGATATATCTAGATCTGAGATTCAATTTATTGATGTTGCCTGAAACATGGTGACTTCCTTCAGTTTTTCTTCAGTTATAGAATATTTTTCTTTTCTATTTCTTGGGTAACTGGCTGGATAGCTTCTTTCTCTCATGTAATTTTCATACTTTTATCTATTTCTCTACTTTTTTTCCATAACACTGATAAATTTCAAGCAACATTAATTTATACTGTGCCTAAACACAGTTCCGTGTCTCTACTGTGTGTCTTTGATCTCTTAAAAGAGAGTATGGGAGGGGAAGAGTGCAGGAAAGAAAATTAGGTGGAAAATAAGTAGAGATACAATATTTGTGGGACACAGATAAGTTTTGTTACCTGTTGATGAGGGTGTAGTATTCTCAACTGGACTGAGATGTGTACCATGCTGGGTAAAATCTCTTTACAATCTAAATAATGTCTTGCAATTGAATGTATAAATAATAATAATAATAAAACATAAATACAATTTAAAAATTTAAGTGGAAAAAATACACCTATATCCAATAAATTAAAAACAAACAAACAAACAAAAAACTAATTCTGTGTTTGTCCCATGCGATCGTATCTATTTGTATTCTCCTGGTAGCAGTGAACAATCCTACTCAAATTTCCTCATGAGGGATTAATTTAACAGTGATCTGGATGTCTTGCTCTTTGCTGTGTTTATCACGTCCTTTTAAAATAAGTTCATAGCTACTCTGTGTGGTTTCCGTGTTCATTATCAAATATGGCCGACACACCTGAAACTCACTGCCACCTTGCTGAGTTTGCCCTGGGCCTTTTCCTGTCACAACAGACAAGCTGGTCAAATAGACCTCAGGATTTTGTAGAACAAACAGATACTAATTCGGGGTTTGGTTTCCCTGTCTTGTCTGTTTTTAACATTAAAATAACACTGACATGCATGTATTTGTCATGTTCTCTATTTCCGTGACATCCTGAGTGGATGAAGTGCATGACAACTGTCATTCTCGGCATCATGGCTACCTATGCTCTCTGCTTTGAAGGGAATACAAATAGTAGAAACCACTTTGTCTCAATCCCAGTTTTGGATGGTTTAGTCAATTGTTTCTGGAATGTTTCAGAATGTATTCGATTGTAGTCAGTTGAAGGGAGTTTCATGGACAAACCACTTTGTTATTTTTCCCTTGTTTCAGTCATGAAGCAAAGCCAGGGAATACCAGGAATTAAAGGCTGAGGCATTTTGGTGAGTTCTGCTGTATTTATTTTATGATGTCTGTCTCTGTCTTCCACATTCTTGGGTTATACTATTTGTTATTTCTAGATATTTCTCTTGTCGTTAACATATAAAATTTTAATTTTATTCTCTATTTTCTACTACAAAATTAATGAGAAATTGCCATTTGAGCCAAGTGAATATATTCTGCATTTAATATTAGCAAATAGTTTAGTGATAGCAAAATACCATTTAAGTTTATTATTTTTCAAATTTCATATACATTTCAAGTAAAATAATTCCCAAACCAAGTGTTAGGTGCTGAATTCCATTTACGAGGTGAGAAATAGGACACAGTCATAGGACCAGCAGTTGGCATATTGGTTATCTTGCTGGACTCCCACATGACCAACTAGTCTGAGTCTCAGACTCAGAGGCTTGAAACATACACTGGGCACATGTGCTTGCATGCCCAAAATCCTGACAGGAGAATGGAGGGGAAGGGATTGTGGTGTGGCCATCCCCGCTGGGAGGGTGATTTCTTGTTCTCTCTGTCTCCCTGGCAAGCACGTACATCCTATAGCAAAAATCTCTCTCTCTAAAAAAAAAAAAAAAAGAAAAGAAAAGAAATAGAACACAGTCAAATATCTAGTGTTAACTTTATTTATATTTAGAGTACAAATTCATAAAAAATTGAGATGTTAAGATGGCTGTTATGTAAGGGAAGATACCAGGTAATATACGGTCAGACAATTTAGGATGGTGATAGCAGTGGGGCAAACCTAGATAAAAGATTACTTAACTGTGATTAAAAATATGGTGAATGAAACTCTACCAACATCTTTAAAACATGGCAGCAATAAGTGTGACTGATGTGCAGGAGTGCTAGAAATGAGTGTAATAGAATTTGACTACAAAGTAGGGAAACTAACTCTTCAAAGATTCTTCCTAAAACTGCATTTAAATGTACTTTTCCTATTTTTAGTGGTGATAACTTCAATAAGGAAATTCAGACATGGAAAATGCCACAATTATTACTTACTTATTAACTAATTATTTTTATTAATTTTTGTCTAAAAATGTACTAATTTTATGAGTGTGATTCAGTGAGTTTGGATGAATGTATGTATTCTGAGAACCACTATCACAACCAGCTTTCTTCACCCAGTTAGTTTCCTCGGGGACATCTGTCAATTCCGGAACTTGACCCACACCACCCTGCACACCCACTAGTCACTACAGTTTTGCCTCTTCTATTATCTCATGAAAATATAATCATAGTAAACAGTTTTTAAGAGCTGTCTTTTTCACTTTGACAAATGCTTTTGAATTCATTCATACTATTGAGTGTGTCATTACATTGTTTCTTTTTTTTTTTAATAAAATGTCTTTCTTTCTTCCATGAGCAAGAAAAACAGAGACAGAGGGACAGACACCTCCAATAAGCAAACCACCTACAGCTCAGCTCGGCCCTGATCCCTAGCATGCCTGTGCCCCAGGTGCGTATGTGGGCTAGCTTGGCAGAGCTGTGTCACCAGTGTACCTTCTGGCCCACAGCGTGTTTCTTTTCACTGAATACATATACAGTATTTCTTTATCCGTTTAGCACTCGATGAATATTTTAGCTTGTTTTCAGGTTTGTAATAGATAAAGGTTCAGTAAATATTTGCACACACTTCTTTTTTCCCCCAATCGATGTTTTTCTCTCTTGTATAAATATCCAAGAATATTTACTTCTGGGATTTTGGAGTTCTCTGGTAAGTGTATAGCTAACTTTAAAAATAACACTAGTGGGATGGCTGGTGGCATAGAGGTTGAAGGAGCTGGGTCTCATGTGGTTGACTGCATAGTTTGAGTCCTGTATCCAATGAATTGAAAAATCATGCTAGAAGTGTATGCATGTGTGCTCAAAATCCTAAGAAGATGGACAGAGGAGAAGAGATTGTGGTGTGGCCATCCAACTCAGGGTGATTTCTCACTTTCCTTCTCTGTGTGCATGTGCTCTATGGCAAAAATCTAAAAATACCCCAAACCCATAAAACATCCTCTCTCCCTGAAAAAGAACTACTATCAATTTGATTTTTAAAGGTATTGTGCTATTTTGCATTGTCACTAATAATGCTGGAGGGTTTACTTTGTTTCCAAGACTTGGTACCATGAGTCTGTCAATGTTAACCCCTCCATGGTTAGTGTGTTGGTATGCTATTGTGGCTTTATTTTCCACTTAGTGGTCAGCTAGTGGTTATTAATAGAGATTGTGTAGACCCAGCCACAGTGACATGCAAGTCTGGAAAGCCCAGCTCTGGTCTGCAGAGGAACCCAAGTCTAACAGCACATACCTATAATCCCAGCTAGCTGGGAGACTGGGGTAACAGGTTTGTGACGTGAGGAGACCCTGTCAAAAATGTCACCTTTGGGAACCAGCAGTTAGCGGAATGGCTATGTCGCTGGACTCCCACGTAGTCGACCGCGGTTCGTGTCCCGGACCCGGTGGCTTAAAACTCACGCCGGGCGCGTGTGCGTGCGTGCCCAAGATC
>NW_006159861.1:2068480-2080091 GCF_000334495.1 Tupaia belangeri chinensis | reverse complement strand
ATCCCCCCTGGGGGGTGATTTCTCGCTTTCTGTCTCTATGTCTCTCTCTGTCTGTCTGGCGAGCGCACGCGCCCTACAGTAAAAATCTCTCCAAAAAAAAAAAAAGTCACCTTTGTGCCTCTGTTCTTCCCTCTGTCTCCCTCTCTCTATCATAAAATAAAACAGTATTAAAAATTGTGTAGCTAGTATCCTATTGTGGCTTAATTTGTATTTCCCTAATGATTATTGACATTGAGCATATATGTGTGCACTTACCAGGCATTGCCATTAATATATTTCTTCTGGTGAAGTATCGGTTGAATGTTTTTACCTATTTTTATTGGGTTGTTTTCATAGTGAATTCTGAAGGTTCTTATGTATTTTGGATAAAAGCCTTATATTAGAGCTACGATTTTCTAATGCTTTCTCCCAGTCTGTGGGTTGATTTTAATTTTCTAATTGTGTTTCTTTCTTTTTTCCTTCTTATTGGTGTTTTTAAAAACCAAAAGGTTTTGATAGTGGATAAATTTGATTTATAAAATTCTATTGTATATTGTGTGATTCTTGCACTATATTTGTAATATATTTGCTTAATTCAAGTTTATAGATTTATACATATATTTTTTAGATGCCATATATTTGTAGCTCTTAAATTTCAACTTAATTTTTTAATTTAATTATATGTAGGGTCAAGGTTCATTAGCTTACTTAGAAATATACTATTTTTGGTGAAAAGTAAATTGACGTGTAAGTTTGTTCTGGGCTTTTCTGTTTCATTGGTCTTCATGCCATGTGAGTCAATATTACACTGTCTTTTAAAGTTTTCTTCCACTTTGCTCTTGTTCAAATATCTTGGTTATTTTAGGTTATTTGAATGTACCTAAAAATATTAGAGTCAGTTTTTCAATTTCAATAAAACTCCTGCTCTAATTTTGAATAGGATTGCATTGACTCTAGAAACCAATTTGAAAAGAATTAACATTTTGTAAGTTTTGAATCTTCAAATTCATATAACATATTTCTCTAATAAGATAGTCATTTGTTTCTTTCAATCTTTTTGAAGTTTTCAGTGTTTTGCATATTTTTTGTTAAATTTATTCCTATGTACATTATGTTTTATTCCTATGGTAAATTATTTTTAAATTTTATTTTCCAATTGCTTTTTGCTAGTATAAAGAAATAAAATAGATTTTTAAATATTGATCTGTGGATAGTTTGACTTTCTTAAACTTACTTATTTCATTGATCTTACTGAATTCTGTAGGATTTTTGGCTCAAGGAATTTGTGAATAAAACAGATTTACTTTCTGAAACCAGCAGGTGATATACTGGTTAGGGCATTGGACTCCCGTGTGGCCAACTATGGTTCAAATCCCAGACACAGTGCCTTGAGACTCACACCAGGCACATGTGTGTGTATGCCAAGATTCCAAGAAGAGAACAATGGAAAAGAGTGGACTGTAGCCTGGCCATCCCCTGAGGGGGTGATTTCTTACTTTCTGTCTCTCTGTCTCTCTGAGACTCTCTTGTGAGTGCATGCATCCCACAGCAAAAATCTCTTTCAAAAATAAAAATTACTCTCTTCTTTTAAATCTTTATTTTGTCTTCTTCTTGCCAAAACAGAGTGGTTTCAGCATCAAAGAGAACAGAATGAGTGAAACCTCTTTGCCTTTTCTGCCAACTTCAGGGAGAAGTGGAGAAGAAGAATAGTGGTTATATTTTACCATTATGCATGAAACTAGCTACAGCTTTGTGTAAAGAATAGTTGGGAGTTGTTCTTGTCTTTCCATTCTCTGAAGGCATTCATGGTCGCTTTATTTCTTCTTTGAATGTAAAAATTAGTCAGTGAAGCTTTCAGAGCCATTTTGGAATCTGGTTCAGGAGTTTTCTTTATAGGACTATTATAACCACACATTTAATTTATTGATATTTACTAGATAAGAGAGAATTCAAATAACCTATCTGAGTAATATTTTGTAAATTTATTTATTTATTTATCTTTGAGAGAAATATTTGCTCTAAGGCACATGTGCTTGCTCAAGAGACAGAGAGAAACAGAAGATAAGAAATCGCTCCCCTTCCCCCCAGGGGGGATGGCCATGGTGCAATTCCTTCTCCTCCATTCTCTTGGAATCTTGAGCACGCATGCACATGCACTTGGAGTGAGTGTTAAGCTGCCAGGTCCAGGACTGGAACCACAGACGACTGACTATACGGGACTTCACGATGTAACCATAACACCATCTGCTGGTCCCACTATTTTTTGGTTTTATTTCTAAGAATTCAAAAATTTTATTTGAACCACCAACATTTTTTGTAAAGAGTTGCTCACATTATTCTTTTGCTTTTATTGTCTGAAAGAGCTGTAGTGATTTCCTTTTTTCCCCCCTAAGACTGGTAAAGTGTCTTTAATCTTTTATCAGTGTAGAGTGCCAAACTTCCATTTATTGATTTTCTCTCTCTTCCTATTTTTAAATATGTCATCGATTTTTGCTCTTTGTTACTTTTTTTCTTCAGCTTATTTTGTGTTTCGTATCTGTAGATCACTTCGGGTAATATGGACACTGTCTCTTGATCAAGCGCATGTGCCTTGTAAATTAGGTTTACACTTTTCAATGGTTATATTTATAATTTCAAGATGAACAATTTTAGATGTATCTGAATTAGAAATGACAAAGATGTGCACTTGTTCATCTCGTACAGGCATTTCCTGCCGAAATCACTTCTTCATTTCATATCCTGAACCAGTCCCCTCCATAAAGATAGGAAAATGGTTTGCTCCACAAGCCCTCTATATAATTCATATAATTAGTTAATTATATGTTGGTTTAATACATATTCATATTTGCTCAACTTTCTTTTCTTTTATCTTTTTTTTTTTTCTTTGAGAGATTTTAGCTATAGGGCATGAGCGCTCACCAGAAAGACAAAGACAGATAGAAAAAGAGAAATCACCCCCCGGGGGGATGACAACGCTGCAATCCCTTCTCCTCCATTCTCCTCTTGGGATCTTGGGCACGCACACACACGCACCTGGCCTGAGTTTAAGCCACTGGGTCCAGGACTTGAACCGTGGTTGATTACATGAGAGTTCAGCTACATAGCCATTATGCCAACTGCTGGTCCTCATATTTGCTCAGTTTTCTCAGATAAGCAGTTATAAAGCTGCTTGCAATGGAATTTTGTTCCCATCAGTGTGGTCCTTCTTTAGCTTCATTTCAACTTCCCAACTACATATAGAATATGCTGCCAAAGACTCTTTTGGGCTAGTCACATGAAATCTCACTCTAAGTGACGGAAACTTGGATAAAATGCTCCAAACGCTCAGCCTATCTCTGTGCCTTGTATAGCTCTAGAAATCAATGTCTGATACAGCTGTTGTTTCTTTATGTGGTCTACACTTCTTCATATTTATTAGTTATTCTAAGTATCTTATGGTTTGAGATATACTGTTGACAATTAATTGAAGGTATTTTTTTAGTTCATTAATTATTTGAATTGATGTAAAAAAAAGAAATAATGTCATGTACAAAGCTTTATTTCATTTCTCTCACCATCACCTGTAAATTACTATAATACATATTATGCTTCAATTTGATTAACTGTTGACTTATATTTTGTTCCTTGAGTTTGAGCTCTTATCCTCAACCATGATAACTTATGAACACTGCCAGATGATTTGAGTTCATTAATCTACAACTATAACATATTAAATTATGTATTCAGATTTCATGTGAGACAGATGCATTATGGATCATTCTCATTTCAGTGTTTAATGTGTTATCATTTTTCATTGAACAATAAATGATATATAATCACATGTCAGTAATTACCAACAATTGTCTAATTTATTTTTATGAACAATTGGTAAAAAGTATAAAATGGAAACTCATTATTTTCAATACTAGTGCATATCTAAGAAATTAATCGTTTCCAATCTGGCTATTTCTTTCATACTTAGAAGATACCATTTGGAATGAACAGTCAAAGCCAGAGTATCATATACGAGTTTCAGTTCTCACACATTATCATGTGAATATGGATCGTTGATAATCTTTTTCTCACGTGGTTAAAAGAGTATATGCTATGGTTCTATATGTGAAAATAATTTAATATCATCTCTAGATTATAAACTTTTTATATGACTTTATTGTTGAATCTCTAAACATAAGTAGTTTTTTATTTTACAAAGTTATCCGGCAAGGGCCCCATCAACAGTGATTTCTTATACATTTCAATTTTAGCAATAATAATGAGCTTTCTGAAGTAAACCTTGGTCTGCACTACAATAGCAATGACTTTTATAATAGCAATTATAATAACAATGACTACTTTCAGCTATAAGTAGGTGAAGGTGAGGGATCTCTGGATACCAAATAGTGAGGAGACTTCACACAAGGATTTGAAGTGAGTGTAAAAGAGAAACAACAGCATTGAGGACAAAGAGAAGCAAAGTTGAATGAGCGTAGCATGTTCATGTTCATAAGACCAGAAATGCAAAGATAATCACTTTGGTGATGGTTGAAGAATAACAAGTTAGCTAAAGATGTAATTTAACAATAAATGACGTTGTCTTAGGGCCTTTGCGTATGCACTTCCTCCCACCTGGAAATATCCTTTTAACTGTACTTTCCAAATTCTGCCTTTCTTCCAGGTCATATTATTGAATACATCCTTTGGAAATTCTGTTCAGAATTTATTCATTACTCTCTTTCCTTCAAACATTCAGCAGTATATTGATTTTAAAAAAGCTGTATGTTTATTCTTCTCAACTAGATTTCAAGAATTTTTATTGAAGGTAAATAAATTATGTATCTTTATATTTTTCAATGGGTTCTTTGTTAATACTATAATAACATTAATCATAATAACTAGCTTTTATTAAACTCTTATTACATGCTAGGGAATAATGAAAAAAATTTAGCAGATTATTATAAATAGATAATGTGAATAACATGATTATTATAAATAGCACTTTCTGAAATGAACAATGAAAATTAAACACTGGGATAACTTCCAAGAGATGCTAGTTAGATCTCTATGGAGACAGCATACATGTTTATGCGTACTAACTGACAGGCCAGATTTAATGAAACATAATCTGATTCTCATCCTCATGCTGCTCTCTGGCTGAGCTAGTTGGCTTGCATAGCTCTGAAGCCTCTGTATACTCATATTTACCAGCTGTCTGTCATCTACCCAGACCTTGGGTCAGAAAAGTTAAACTTCATACATTGTAGACAGAGAACTATGACTTAATGAAAATTGGCTTTTCATTATTCCACAGTTTGAACTTCATCACATCTTTTTATCTTTCATGCTTTGGCCCCTTTATTTGATGCTCGTAATTGAGGAAGTTCTTCCGTCTACTGGCACAGTTAGTCAACAGCTTTTCACTATTGAGAAATTGATATAGACCTTTTGCTCACGATAGACTCTGATGATTCTGTGTCTTCAGATATGCACAAGTGCAAACAATTTATCTTTTTAAAGTTTTTTTAGAGATTTTTCCCATAGGGTATGTGTGCTTGCCAGAGAGAGAGAGAGAGAGAGTGAGAGGAAAAGTGAAAAAAAAAAAATGACTCCCTGGGGTGTATGACTACTCCACAATCTCGTCTCATCATTCTGCTTCTGGAATTTTGGGCATAGATCTTTTTAAAGTTTTTTTAGAGATTTTTTCCATAGGGTATGTGTGCTTGCCAGAGAGAGAGAGAGAGAGAGTGAGAGGAAAAGTGAAAAAAAAAAAATGACTCCCTGGGGTGTATGACTACTCCACAATCTCTTTTCATCATTCTGCTTCTGGAATTTTGGGCATACACAAGGGCTCAGGGTAAGTTTTAAGCCGCCAGGTCTGGGATTCAAAATGTGGTTGACCCCGTGGGAGTTCAGAGATGTAACCACTATGCCAGATGCTGGACCCCAATAATATACTTTTTCCAGTCTGAAACTCATATACTTATTTTCCCAGAGGCAAAGGTGAATCATGCCTAAAGATCACAGGAAGACGGTTAGAGATTAAACGAGGCTAAGATTCTACTAGGTCTGAAGTCAGGTCTACTGAAGCCAACGGCAACCTGGATGACGGACAGATATAAATGAATACGTAGCCTCCTTAGTGAGGTCTAGCTTGTTCAACTTAGCTTATCTTGGTTAGGTGAGCAGAATAAGGGGAAGCAATTAGGACTTTTCTTCGTTAATTGATCTAAACCATGTTTTATTGTCCACAATGCTGCATTTCCATTTTTATACTATGCACTGCTATGTTTTGAATATGTGAAGCAAAATTGTGTGCTCCTACTGAAACAGAGTGGAAACACAACATTCTCACTCATGGGAAAGACTGAACTGGTGTGGTCTGTTTGTCTAGACTACTTCCAAGTGCTTAGACTAGTTCCAGGGTCTTGCTTCAAAAACAAGGATAATTACTGAAACATTTTTATAGGAAACATCAATATTTTTATTTTGACACCCTGTTATTATAGATAAGAGATTCATTGTGCAACCACATAACTAATTACAAGCTAGAAATCCACATTATCCATTCGTTTGCCTTATTTATAGATGTGATAATATCTGTATTCAAAGGATTGAATTATAAAACATTTAATAATTTATTGGACACCTATTTTGTATGAGATGCAACTATTTTTATAAGAGGTACATTAATAAAACATTATCCATGTACTGAAGAAATTAATAATACAATGAGATAGATATGTAAACTATTAATAATGCAACATTGTGATTATTTTCTTACTGATAGATATTCTACATTGAGTTTAAAAAAAGGTTAAGGAGAACATCAAATATGAAATATTTCAATTTTTTTCTAAATTTTAGTGACAAGTGTCACCTCGTCTGAAATTAAAGATTTGTGGAGTTGAATGCTGTCTGTTCAGATTTTTTTTTTGTTAACAGTGAACTCTAAGGTGTAGGTTTCATAATATTTTGCTATCAAATGTAATTATGAGAAACATTTCGTGCATTAATTAACTTTTAATCATTATTTATCATTTATTATTGATGATTTTTTACTTGAAAACTACTAATATATCTAGCTAATTCATAATATGAAATAAGACATGGAATACTTATTTCACAATGTTTCTAGCTTCTAAGGCATTATTGGGATATAGCTATTACTAATTCAACTTTTCATATTGATGTTACATATTTAAATGTAATATTGAATTTTCTTTAGCTGGGGACAGTGGGAAATTATATTTATATAATACCAGAAAGCGTGATGGTTAAGGTGATGGATTCCACATGATCAACAGTGCAGTTAGAGTCTTTGATGTGGCAGCTTGGAAAAAAAAGTACTGGGAGTGTGTGTGAATGCAAAATTCCAACAGGAGAATGGAGGGAAAAGGTTTGAGATGTTGAGACATGATCAATACCCCTGGATGGGTGCTTTCTCATTTTCTCTCTTTTTTTCTCTCTCTGTAACTCTCTGGAGAGCACATGTACCCTATAGTAAATTAAAAATAAAGGAACAGACTACATAATATTAATCACTCAAGAGACAACCCTCAGAATGGGAGAAAATGTTTATAAACTGTGCTTCAGATAAAGGACTGATATCCAGAATATATAAGGAACTCAAGCAGGCTATCCACAGAAAAATATAAACAACACAATTAAAACATTGTACAAACTGGTGAAACAGACAACTTTCCAAGGAAAACAAACGAATGACCAAAAGGCATATGAAAAAATGTTCATTATCATAAAAGAAATGTAAACCGAAACCACCATGGGACACCATTTAACTGTGATCAGAATGGTAGGATCAAAGACATAAAGAATGCTCTTCAGGCTGGAACCATGGAGGATGTTCAAGAGAAGAAAAAGATAACTGCTGTGGCAGAAACCAAGGAAAAGTCTCCTGCTATGGTGGAAGACACCAAGAAAAAGGTTCTGCTGTGGCAGAAACCAAGGAAAAGTCTCCTGCTGTGGTGGAAGATACCAAGAAAAAGGTTCTGCTGTGGCAGAAAACTTTAAAAAAAAGGGAAAGAATTTTGCAGAGCTAATGATCAAGCACGTGAGAAAGAAGTTTGCTCAAAAGATACTTCGAAAGGCAACAAGGAAGCTTATGTATGAAAAAGTTAAGCACTATCATAAGGGATATAGGCAGATGTGCAGAACTGAAATTCGCATGGCTAGAATGGCAAGAAAAGCTGGCGACTTCTATGCACCTGCAGAACCCAAACTGGCATTTGTCATCAGGATCAGAGGTGTCAATGGTGTGAGCCCAATGATTTGAAAAGTCTTACAGTTTATGTGTCTTTGCCCGATCTTCAATGAAACCCTTGTTAAGCTCAACAAGGCCTCAATTAACAGAGAATTGTTAATTGAGAATTGTGGAACCACATATTGCATGGGGATACCTGAACCTGAAGTCAATAAATGAACTGATCTATAAGTGTGGTTATGACAAAATCAATAAGGAGTGAATTACCTTGACAGATAACTCTTTGAATGTTCAATCTCTTGGTAAATTTGGCATCATCTGAGTGGAGGATCTGATTCATGAAATTTATACTGTTGGAAAATGTTTCAAAGAAGCAAATAACTTCCTGTGGCCCTTCAAATTATCTTCTCCATGAGGTGGAATCAAGAAAAAGATCACTGGGAACCAGCAGTTAGCGTAATGGCTATGTCGCTGGACTCCCACATAGTCGACCGTAGTTCCCGTCCCGGACCCGGTGGCTTAAAACTCACACTGGGCGTGTGTGCGTGCATGCCCAAGATCCCGAGAGGAGAATGGAGGAGAAGGGATTGCGGCGTGACCATCCCACCTGGGGGGGTGCTTTCTTGCTTTCTCTCTCTATGTCTCTCTCTGTCTGGAGAGCGCACGCGCCCTATAGTGAAAATCTCTCCAAAAAAAAAAAAATCCCCCCAAAAAAAAAAAAAAAAAAAAAAAAAGAAAAAGATCACTCATTTCAGGTGGAGATGCTGACAACAGGGAAGACCAGATTGACAGATTTATTAGAAGGATGAACTAAGGTATCCACCATAATTATTTTTGAAATCTGGTCAGTAAATAATTTGAGTGGCTGTTTTCTGACTGCAATATATTGTTATATTAGTAACTTTTTTTGTTTTAGCTTGCTTTTGCCTTCCCTTAACTATTGTGGCACAGTAATAGTTGTACTTGGTAAAATTAAACCAAAACTTCTGCAAGACTAAGGTCTATTTTAAACATTGTGAAAATCCCTTAGGAACTTATAAAAGACTTTTTCCACACCACTAAGTCCTAATGTTTCCCCTTTGAATTGTGGTGAGTAAAAATGGGCTTATTCTAAGAAAACCTATTTCTAGGCATTCTTGCATGATTTATTGATCAGGTAATAAAGGTCAGTTCACCAAAAACAACAAATCAAAAAGCGTAAAGAATGTCAAGTGCTGACTAGGCTGTGGTAGAAAGGGAATCCTATACTGTTGGTGGGGATGTAAATTAGTACAGCCACTGTGGAAAACAATGTGGAAATTCCTCAAGAACCTACACATAGAACTACCATAGGAGCCAGCAATACTATTCAAGACCCTACACATAGACCTCCCATAGGAGCCAGCAATACTATTCCTGGGTATTTACACAAAGGATAGGAAAACAGTCAGAAAGACATCTGCACATCCATGTTTATTGCAGCATTATTCACAATTGCTAAGACTTGGAATCCAGTTCAATTCCCAAGAATGGATGGCTAGATTGAAAAAAATGTGGCACATGTAAACTATGAAATACTACTCAGCCAGAAAAAATAAAGAGATTCTGTCATTTGATATGAAGTGAATGAATATAAGAGATTTAATACTAAGCAAAGCAAATCAGACAGACATTGTATGCCCCTGCTCAATACCTAATGTCTGCACTTTACAGCGCAGAAACCAAAAGATTGGAAGATATAATACCAAAGACAGCAAATGTAGATACCAGAGACTGCGTAGGAGGGGGTGCAGAATAGGGTTGGGAGGGAGGTGCTTGGAAAAAAATAATTAACAGACTCAAGAATGGAAAGTTATCTGTTGAAGATGATGTGTATGGTAATATTTTGACTTGCTTGACATGCAATGCATGTATGCTTTGACAAATCATATTGTATGATATAAAGGTGTACAGTGATTAAATGTAACTGAAAATTAAATCAGAAGGTTTTAAAAAACAAAAAACAGAACCAAGCACTTGTGTTTGTATTAGACAATGCCAAATTTAGGTACACTTGCACAGCCTACAGTCAAATCTTGGTTCCAACACTTATGTAACCTTGAGCAGGTTGTTTAGGCATGGCTGGCATTTGCCCTCTGTGTCTTAGCTTCCCATGTGAGAAATATGGAATAATAAGAATATCTACTTCATTGAGTTTGTGTTAGGTTAAATTGACTACTAATGAACACTTTGAAAGATGCTTGGTACAGAGAAATGTTATGTATAACTACTATTATTAGCAGTTATATACTAAGTTGTAGAGCGCCCCCACCCTAACATGGCGCCGAGAGCACCCAGACCTCTACACAAACAAGCCCATATTTGGTTATCATTCCTGTTCCGGAACGCGTAGGCACTGCCTCAGCCTATCAGTGCTTGCCTGGTGGCAAAAGAGAACTGGTTCACGGGACGGATATATAGGAAGCCTGGGTGGGCTGGAAAGAAGAAGGCTGCGGAGAAAGTAAGAAGAAGAGGGAGGCTGCAGAGAAAGAAGGAAGGAGGGAGAAGGCTGGGGAGAATGGAGGAAGGAGGAAGAAGAAGATTGTAAGAAGCCTAGGGTAATAAAGCGTTCTGGAGAAGACCTTGTCAGCGTCGTCGTTTGAAGCGACACTAAGTATAATAAATTAATACAAAGGAACCCCTTTAGATTTATGTACAACAAATTTATCATTCTTGCAGATAAATTTGGCACTCAGTCCAGCACACCGACCCACACTCCAATTCCACGGTGGAGGATTTTCTCCTCAGAGATCTGAAGTCCTTCCCTCCCATGGGTATAGATAAATATATGTTTATATCATTGAAAAATCAATAGTAATTTCTGAACCAGTCTCCTATTTATTTAGAAGCAATTCATCCCTGATTCTATTTTTTTATATTAATACTATAATATACTCTATCATTTTTCTTGCTGTTATTAAAATAGTTGATATTACCTCATTTCTAAGGTTTACCAGTCTAATTCTACCAAAGAAAGAAATAAACAATTTTATATTCAAAATGTAGATGATCAGAAAAGCCTACAGCTGTCCATAAAATGTAATAATAATGCATCAATAGAAATAATGTAGCAAATTTACATTTATTTATGTAAATATGTTATCATGTTATCTCCAAAAATACTGTCCTGAAAAGTAGATACATATGATATTCTTTATTTCAGCTTAATATTTAAATACGGGTATAGAAACCTCTAGTTACACCAATAATAGCATTTTTTTTAAAGGTTTTTGTCATAGGGCAGATGTGCTTGCCAGAGTCAGACATGCCACAGTTCTTTCTCCTCCAAAGGAAGAGACACATCCAATTTCTTTTTCTCCATTTTTCTCTCGGGATTTTGGGCACACGTGCATACACACCCAGAGTGATTTTCAAGCCACTGGGTCCAGGACTTGAACTGCATTCAAACATGTGCGAATC
>NW_006159861.1:2040422-2067279 GCF_000334495.1 Tupaia belangeri chinensis | reverse complement strand
GGGTAATAATGGGACAAAAGCTTAGTCAGCATGAAATATCCGTTCAGAGCTTAATAGAAGCCCTTGCCGTTATGCTCCTTAAGGGAGAGCAGATCATGCAAAATGATCAACCCCAGGAGGAGGCTATAGCCACCTCAGATCTAACTGAGGATTCTAAAGTTGAAAAAGAACAGGGAGAAGATCTTACTTCCCTAGACAGTGAGGAAGTGAAGCCTAATGGTTTCCAAGATGGTGGATAGCTCAAGATGGCTTCCGTATGCAGTGCCCTCCACACTTCTTCATGTGTCTATGAGTCCTAAGACTCACTATTTTTTCCCCTTTATTCACAAGTCATCCAATTATTTGTTCTTCTGGAGTTTGAGCCAGGATCAAGATAAAGAGAATCAGGCTACCATTTTCCAATATCTCCTTTCACTCCTTCTAGCAACATTGCAAACTATTTTCTACTCATACATGCATGTGTACTTTCTTTTATCAGGAAACATGCAATGTGCACCCAGATACTGTGCTAGGGAATAAGGGTAAGGTGGTTTAGACCAGGGAAACCTAAAACAGGTAAGATCGTTTCCTGGGAAAGTTTACATTCTACTAGGAGAAAACAGTAAGCAATTATGTAAGTTGTACAGACAGATACACCAATAGATTCCTCTAGCTCTGTAGATACCTATATATTATTGTATTAAAAATTTAAGCAGAATGGGGTGCTAGAGCTTGATTAGGTTGTGGCAACTGGGTGCTTGAGGAAGGCTTCTCTGGGGGAGGTGATACTTGAACAGAGGACTGAATGTTTAGAAACCACTAACTGGGAACCAGCAGATGGCATAATGTTTATGTCATTGAACGCTAATGTAGTCAATCACAATTTGAGTTCTGGACCCAGTAGCTTAAAACTCTTGCCAGGTGCATGTGTGTGCATGTCTAAGATCCCGAAAGGAGGATGGAGGGGGACTGTGGCATGGCCATCCCCCCAGGGGGTGATTTTGTATCTTCTTTCTCTCTGTCCTTCTTGGTCTCTCCAGTGAGCATACACACCCTATAGTCAAAATTTCTCTCTCTTAAAAAATGAAAGCACTAACCATGTGAAGACCTGATAAATAAACATTTCAGACAGAGGACCAAGCAAAGTACAAAATCCCTTAGGTAGAAATGGACTTGTCATTATCAAGGGGCAGAATTAATTAATCTTCAGCCTTCAGCCTTTCAATGGAGACTGAAAGGCTATGGAATACTTAGATAGAGGCCTTAAGCATGATCTGGAAATTTTATTAATAAAGTCTGGGGTTAAAACCTATAATAGTGTCAATTATCTGCTTCTTTAGAAAAATTAGTTCTTCCCACATTAAAAAGAGAAATAAATCCAACATGCAAAGCTCTCCACGGTAACATAAAAAACAAAATTCTGGCAATGCATCGAGAGTGCGATAAAAATGAAAAGGGAAGCACGTAAAAGCTGTCCTCATTATTGTTTTCTGTTAATTCTTTTGTTCAGTTACATTGGCAAAAAATGTCCCTCAAAACCAAGCAGATTAATGACTCTACAAGTTTAAGCTCTTTTATCTTCAAACTACAGAATCATCATGTGCTCTGGCTCCATCTGGTCTGACTGCTTTGTATCTTATTTATGTATTATTAGGTATTCAGCATTCAGTTCTTTCAGTGAGGAGCAGTTCTCTAGGAGAGAACTCACAGTTGTCAGCACCGTAAAGGGGCCACCGCACTGCTGTTCAATTGAGCTTGCTCTATTGTTGACCCCTCCATAGAAGTGGATTTGCAAACTTAGCCTCAGCTGTTCCTCTCGTGTCTTGGTTTTGAGTGTCCTCTCCATAGGATCCAGGTTATCCAACAGACGGTTTTCTGTGTCCTAACTTCTAACTTTAGGACTTTCATAAAGCTTCGTCTAGTCAGCTCCATCTCTGACATGAGTATCTGAATTCCTCTAGGCTTATTGTAGTCTGGGCATTGGATGTTGTTTTTCTTATATATTGTCTTTATTTTTTAAATTTAGTAGACCATTTTTTTGATAAGCTCCCAATCAGTGATCATGTTCAAAGCACTAATAGAAGACATGAAATGATTAAAATGGAGATTGGAGCACATTCCCCTGACATGAGCTTGGATGACACCATTTACCTCCATACTTCTTTTTGCTAAGTTAATTTTGTATAGATGTTCACATATTAATGAATTGTTCAGGGCCATTTCTTTCTTTTTTGGATAGGTTTTTGCTATAGGATGCATGTGCTCGCCAGAAAGAGAGAGACAGAGAGACAAAAAGAGAGAAATCACACCCCACCCCCCCACCCCCAGGGGGTTTGGCCACTCCACAATCCCTGCTCCTCCATTCTCCTCTTGGGTTCTTGGGCACGCATGCACACGCGCCCCATGTGAGTTTATGCCACCGGATCCAGGAATCAAACCTCGGTCGACTACATGGGAGTCCAGTGACATAGCCATTACGCCAAACTGCTGGTCCCTGTTCAGGGCCATTTCATCTGACAAACAAGGCCATATAGAATCCATCCAGTGTGTGGGTACAGGGCTTCTGCAGCCCTATAATTCTCAGCAAGAATTAGATTAAACATCCATAAATAAATGTTGCTGCTGTGGTTATGAGTCTTCACAGTCAAATAGACGGTATTTGCTAGGAATCTACTATGTGTCTGACGCTGCAAGGTTTGAGAGACATGACAGCGAGCAGGATGGGCTTCCTTCCTTAATGGCTTTCACCCTTAAAGTGGGCATGCACTGATAAATAGGCACTTAGAGATGACACAATTCAAGATAAAATCTGGATACATACTTTGCATACAAGAGGGCCAGTTAACCAGTCTTGAGAAGAAGGATTATTTAAAATGAGCTTGATAGAAAAATCGTAGGTAGGTGCAGAAGGGACAAGTCCCGACCCCACATTTTCAGCGTACATTGAGGCCCACACATCAGACAGCTGGCTCTGTCTGGGACATACTAGAGATGCTGAAACCAATGTCCAGGATCTGTGTGTAAAACTCAGGAAACCTTGTGAATCAATAAAAGGTGGGGAAAAAAAGGAATGGAAAACTGTGGACACCTGAGATAGTGTGGGAGGAGGATGAGAAATGGCAGAAGGTGAGAAATAGGGGAGAAAAAAATATCTATGTACATATATATAAAACTAGAAATGGAAATGTGTTGACGATAATATGTATAATTAAGCTACTATGCAGCATATTCTGGATGGGAAATCACAATTTGTATGCTGTGGCAGTGCTAAGGGAATGAATGCATATTTATTAATTTCAAAAAATTTTAAAAATTCAAAAAAAAAAATCCTCAGGAAACCTCACTGGATCGATCGAGTGTCTCAGAACAACCATCGTTGGCAATAAAGGCCACGAAGAGACCTGCAGGAGGACTCGAGAAGTGGAAAACGCCAGAGCCCCAGGTGCCAGTGAAAAGGAAAGGAAAGGAAACGCAAAAGCAAACAGAACAAGAACCGTCTCCTTTCGCGTGAGGAGATTTTCTCGTTGCAGCAGTTGAAGTTGGTTTGTCTGTGCCCACCTTCCACGGGGCTGACCAGCCTCATCATTTTTTTTTTTTTTTGGAGAGATTTTTCGCTATAGGGCACGTGCACTTGCCAGACAGACAGAGAGAGACATAGAGACAGAAAGTGAGAAATCACCCCCCATGGGGGATGGTCACACCGCAATCCTTTCTCCTCCACTCTCCTCTCGGGATCTTGGACACGCACGCACACGCGCCCGGTGTGAGTTTTAAGCCACCGGGTCTGGGAAGCGAACCGCGGTCGACTACGTGGGAGTCCAGCGACATAGCCATTACGCTAACTGCTGGTTCCCACCAGCCTCATTTGGAAGGATTTGACCAGTGGTCCCATAAGGATCTACCCAAGGAGTCGGCACCATCGAGGACCTCATTCTTGGTCTCTGGTATTTGAAACGTCCTAGAAGAACAAATCGGGCAGCCGTTCTTGTACCCCCAGTGACCTCGGCCAGTCTCCATTCCTCAGCCTCCAGCACGGACTGGAGAACGAGTATTTGTGTCTTCCACTCACCATGGATGCAGGCTTTTCCTCCAGTCGGGTCAATCGTACTTTCCACATCCTATTACGCTCTTCAAGTATTTTCTTCCTGTCACTTCTGCGTCACCTTTGCCATTCCTTGGTGTGTCTCACGGACAGATGGGCTTTTCTTTCTTCCTTTTCTTCCTTCCATGTGTCGGACGGAAAGGCAGAAGTTCTCTGTTCTGATTACCATTACTGCCCGATGTGTGAAATTTCGTAATAATACACTAGCGTCACCTGGAAATGTTGGGTGCATGTCATGGGTAGCCTCAAAAGGTTACCTTGACGATGAGTAGTATATCATAAACTAATATGAGTTTCCCCCAATTTTTAAATAAAACTATGTAATCAACACATATTTGATTCGTAATTAGAGATGTGAATGACACCTAGTATGAAGTAGAAACAGAAGAATGAATGAACAAATCATTTCTATGAAGCATATTTATTGCATATATTTTTATTTCGTCCTCAATGTGCCTAAATAAATGACACAAGGAAACAAATAACATTTGTCCCTACATGATAACACTTTCATAAGGCTTTCCAGTAAAACCATCAGTTACATTACAAGGGGATGAACAAACATGAGTCCTTTACACATATAATCATGAATACTTTGCATTTTTATTGACAATTAATTAATTTATAACCTAAAACCCTATATTACAGGTATTAATTCAAAGCACATTTCAAATTATTTTGATTTGGAAAAAACAATGAGTCTAAATAATATTTCCTTCAGTATCTGTTCTATTTCTTATTTGTGAAAATACTGTGTTTTGAGTATTATGTAGGGAATCAATGCCTTTTTGAAACAATGTCTCTAATAAATGTAATCACTATTCTAGAAAACCTTATCATATATGAATGTCTAATACTCAGTAAACTGATAGATAAGCCATTAGGGAATAGCAAATCAAAAACTACAATGAGGGACCAGCAGATGGTACAATGGTTATGTTGCTGGTCTCCCACATAGTTGCCTATGGTTTGAGTCCTGGACCTGGAGGCTTAAAACTCATGCCAAGTGTGTATGTGTGTGTGTGTGTCCAAAATCCCAAGAAAAGAAGGGAGAAGAAGGGATTGTGTCATGGGCATTACCCCTGGGGAGTGATTTTTTGCTTTCTGTCTCTCTTCCTTTCTCTGGAGAGAGCCACACCCTATAGCAAAAATCTCTCATCCCCAACAAAAACCACAGTGAGATACCACTTTATACCCACTAGAATGACTGTAATCAAAAGACTCATTACAGCAAGTGTTAAAAAAAATGTAGAAAATCAATGAGATCCTCAAATGGTAGGTTTATAAATTGGCACAGCCACTTTGGAAAGTAGTTTGTCATTTCCTCAAAATTTAAACATACATTTTACCATGTGACTCAGCAATTCCCCTCCTACATATTTACTCAAGGTAACTGAAAACACATATCCATACAAAAACATGTGCATGAATGTTCAGAGAAGCATTAGTCATAGTGCCTAGAAGTGAAAACGAGTCCAATGGCTATCAACAGATGCATGGATGCATCAACTTTGGTATATCCACACAATGAAATATTATTTAGTCCTGAAAGAAATGAAGTACCAATATGTGCTGCTACATGAATGGATTATGTTAACTCAAAGAAGGCAGAGACAAAATATTACATGCTCTATGATTACATTTGTGTAAAATGTTCAATATAGGAATATCTATAGACACAGGCAATACATGAACAGTTCCTAGAGGCTGGAAGAAATCAGGTTACTGATGGTTGAGATTTCTGTTTGCAATGGTAAGATGTTATGGAGTTTGTTAGTGGTGATGGTTGCAAAATGTTGTAAGTAAACTAAAATCCACTGAATTGTACAGGTTAAAAGCATTTGTGTGCATGCCCAAAGTCCCAGGAGGAAAATGGAGGAAAAGGGATTGCTATGTGGCCATTTCCCCAGAAGGTTATTTCTCACTTTCCCTTACTGTCTCTTTCTGTCTCTGTCTGTCAAGAATGTGTGCCCTATGGGAAAAAAAGGATGACATGTGAATTATATACAGATGCATAGATACTATTGCTTTTTCTAAATATATAATTATTATGTGACTATGGGGAAAATGCATACTAGCATATTAGGATATTAATAAATAGTACTGTTTTCATGTATTCCTTTATTATCTTCACTTCTCAAGAGAAAATCAAAGTTAACATTTTGGTAATGTCAACTTTACACTTCCATTATTATAGTTATAATAGGCATGTGTATAGATACATAAGTAAACACATAGAGATATATTATAGAGATGTATTTCCATCTCTATCCTTTAAAAAAATAAAAATGTTGTCCTGTGATATTCATTGTATGCTTCTTGGAGATTATATTGCAACTATGTATATCTGTGTGTGTGTGTGTGTGTGTGTGTGTGTGTGTGTGTACACACACTTATATATCTTGGTTTTTGGATATTCTGATATAGGTAGATATATAGATATCATTCTTTAAAATAGAAGGTTAGTAATTTTTCTTAAAGATGATTCATACTATAGACCTACTTCTCAGTGTATTACCATTTATATTATTTTCTACTTTTTGGTTATATGATACTTTAATATCCTTAGGATACTAAACATTTCGTTTACTTGAAAAACACATTCTAAATACCGAAATAGCAATGTACCCTTTTTTTATCTTGAAGAAAAATCTGCTTGCTCTTAGTAAGGTCATCCTGAAGTTATGTCGACCAACAGGAATGTTGCTAATAGTAACAACTGAAAATATCAGGATAACCTTAATGTCATACCACACACATGACTCTCTATATAATTTTTCCATACCTTGTTAAATTTATTGGAAGTTGTATGACTATGCTTTTGGAAGAGAAGCCTGTGCTGCATGAAGAGAAATAGAGTTCACTGAACTTTAACCTTTGGCAATTCAACATGAGTGCACAAATTCATTGATGTTTCTTTAGTTCATCTTTCTTTCACTTTTTTGTTTGTTTGGTTTGGTTTTAGTTTGAAGACAAAGATCTTGAGTCTTTCAACAAACCGTTTTACAAAAACTATTATTAAAAAGTTAGTGGACTAGCACTTAGCGTAATAGCTATGTCGCTGGACTCCCATGTAGTCAACCATGGTTCGAGTCTTGGACCCGGTGGCTTAAACTCATGCCGGGTGTGTGTGCGTGCCCAAGATCCCAAGAGGAGAATGGAGGAGAAAAGATTGTGGCATGGCCATATCGCCCTGGGAAGTGATTTCTCACTTTCTGTCTCTCTGTCTCTCTGGCGAGCACATGCACCCTATAGCGAAAATCTCTCCGAAACAAACAAACAAAAAGTTAGCAATCATCTTCAGTGTAAAAAAAGTGAAATCATCAACAACCTAGAATCACAATTTAAATGCTTATGTATACCTTCCAGGACACAGACATACCGAGATACTTGTAGACTCGTATGTTCAAGAAATAATCCTTATTTACATGTTTTATATGTCTTTCTGTACATAGATTTTGCAGACATGCAGACTCATATGTTCAAACGTGTCTAATTGTTAAGAACATTTATATTACATTGCCTTCTTATTTACTTTTATATTTTAAAAGATGTATTTCTTGGGCCAGCTGGTGGCGCAGTGCTTAAGATGGTTAGATCTCATTGACTGACTACGTGGTCTGAGTCTCGGACCCAGCTCTTTGAAAGACACGCTGGGTGTGCATGTGTGCGTGTCTGAAATCCTGGCAGGAGAATGAAGAAGGAACCGTGCTGTGGCTTTCTAGCCCCCTCCCATGCTTTCTCACTCTCTCACTCACCACAAGCACATGTGCTCTACATCCATTTTTCTTTAATACTTCTAAATTGTACTGTAAATTCAAAAGGAAAAATGAGGGTCTTCTTTTGGAGAAAGGCTACTTGCAGTTCTCGGTCAGAAAACATCAAAAAAGAATCTGGCACCTTTGCCAAACCAGAATGCAAGGAAGCAATGGACGATTACTGGGTTAGTGTCAAAAGGAAAGAAGCCAAAATAAAGGAGCTGCCATTGTTTAAATTTTATTTTATTATTGTTCATACATTAAATCACTATGCATCTATTAGATTGTGAAGAGACTTTACCCAGCATGATATACACCTCAGTCCAGCCCAGTTGAGACCCCCATATACATCTTTGTCAACAGATAATAAACCTTATCTGTGTCCCACAAGTGTCTTACCTCTCCATTTCTCCCCCAAATTTCCTATGCTCTTCTCCTCCCACACTCTCTTTCCACTTTTCTCTAGTGTCCGTTACAATTTTTAATACTTTTATGTTCTCCAGTCTTTTAGTCTCTACTATCGAGTGTAGACAGTCGGTATATGCTAAGTGGAGACATACAATGTCTCTCTTTCATAGCCTGACTTGCTTCACTCAGCAACAAATCTTCCATATTTGTCCACTTTCTATCAAATTCCAGGGCCTTGTTTTTTATGGCTGAATACTATTCCATGGAGTATATGTGCCACAATTTTTCAATCATTCATCTGTTTGTGGACATTTGGGCTGGTTCCATGTGTTAGCAATCGTGAATAATGCTGCAATGAATATAGATGTGCAGTGTTGGAAAAACTGGGTATCCACTTGCACAAAGATGAATCTGAACCCCTATCTGTCACCATTAACAAAAATCAACTAAAAGTGGATCAAAGACTAAAACCTAAGACTGCAAACTATAAAACTACTGGTGGAAAACACTGAGAAAACACTGGGAAAACTCTGGGAGACATTGGAGTAAGCAAGGACTTCTTAAGCAAGATCCTCTAAAGCACAGGAAATAATCCCCCAAATAGACAGATGGGATTACATCAGATTAAGGAGTTTCTGCACAGCAAAGGACACTCTAATTTGTGCGAATCAACAACCCTCAGAATGGGAGAGAATTTTTGTTAACTGTGTCTCTGATAAAGGACTGATAACCAGAATACACAGGGAACTCAAGCAGCTTACCCAGAAGAAAATGATTGATTAACCCAATTAAAAGATGAGGAAATGAGCTGAATAAACAACTCTCTATGGAAGATGTACAAACAGCCAAAAAGCATATGAAAAAATGCTTGACATCCCTCATTGTAAGGGAAATGCAGACCAAAACCACAATGAGATACCACCTGACCCAAGTCAGAATGACAAAGATGAAAAAAAACAAATAATGATAAGTCCTGGAGGGGATGTGGTGAAAGGGGAACACTCCCACACTGTTGGTGGCAAGGTAAATTGGTCTAGCCATGGTGGAGAATGATATGGAGGTTCCTCAAAGACCTTCAAATAGAACTGCCATATGATCCAGCAATTCCACTCCTGAGTATCTACCCAAAGGAGAGGAGAACACTCAGTCAGAAAAGTGCTTGTACACCATTGTTCAAATTTTGAGAATTTAGACAGCAGAAAGATTAATGGGTGCTATGGAATAAAAAATACCAAATATATGAAAAACCCATGACTTAATAGTGTTGCTGAAAAATAAGTTAACTCATCTTTAGAGGATACAGAGCCAAGTCATTATTCAAAAGCAGCATGTATTTCTTTTGTCATGTTCAGGTTTTTGCTAAAAGCTTGAATGTTGTGTCACATCTGCCAATATATCTTACGTTAGTAATTATAATTTTGTTATCAGGTCATTTCAACATCTTAATCCTCATGGGCTTGTTTTAGCTGGTTCTGGCTAATGTTCTTTTCCTTCTGCTGTTACAGACAATATTTTATTTTGAAGTAAAGACTGCATCCGAGTGATTGTTTTTGGAAATATAAGATTTAGAATGATATTATTTTCATCCAGAGATGATTTTTACTTGTTTTCCTGATGTTTTTTGAGTCCTAGCAATGGAATATCAGCTTCAATTTTTCTGGATAACTCAGAGGATTCAAAACCACTGTGAGTGCTACTTCCGCTTTTCTTCTGGTTCATTATTACTTCTGTGGTGTATGTCTCCAAGACTGTTACCCCAAGTACTGCAGTAAGGGAAGCTAGTGCCATCCTCAGCATCCCTCAGGTCTGGACTTGACTGGTAGTGAGCCAGGGCTGCCAACAGTGTTTTGTTTTGTTTTGTTTTTTTAATAGATTTTTTGCTCTAAGGTAAATGTGCTTGCCAGAGAGACAGAAAGGGGAAAAATCACCTTCCATGAGGTGCTGATTCTTCTCTCAGGATTTTGGGCATGCGTACATACATGCCTGGCATGAGTTTTAAGTTGTCAGGTTCAGTACTGGAACTGCAGTCAACTCTGTGGGAGTCCTGCAGCATAATCATTACGCCGCCTACTGATCTTGACAATATTGTTTTTGAGATCTATTGTCTTCTCACTAACACTGTTGTAATGATGCCAATAGTAACCCCAAAGGCACAATATCAAACACTATAATTCAAATGCTGAAATCTATAAAGATTAAAATTTATACTATCTAAAATCCTAAAAAATCACAGTGCTCAAAATTAAAATTAAAATTCCAGATGTTGAAATTCCCCAAACCACGATTTCTATTGAACAAAAAGGCTGTGTAAGGGGTTAAGAAGTCAAACTCTGCATTCCTTCCCAGTTTGTGTTCTATACATGAGACCATGCAGTACACACCTCTAGATTCTCAAAGCGACACAGGGAATGTCCATGACAACATTGACTACAGAGGAATTTCAAAAAAAGGAGTGTCAGGAATGAAATAAATATGAATATATCATCCAAGGAGAGCCATAGTCTAAAGGAAAAAAGTAGCATTTCTTCAGACGCCAGACTTCAAAATATAATTAATGACTGCAGGGACTAGTAGTTAGAGTAATAGCTATGTCGCTGGACCCCCATGGAGTTGACCGTGGTTCAAGTCCTGGACCTAGTGGCTTAAACTCATGCTGGGCACATGTGTGTGTGTGCCCAAGATCCCGAGAGGAGAATGGAGGAGAAGGGATTGCAGTGTGGCCATCCCCCCCTTGGGGGTGACTTCTTGCTTTCTGTCTCTCTGTCTCTTTCTGTCTTTCTGGTAAGTGTATGAGCCCTATAGCAAAAACCTTTCCAAAAAAAAAAAAATGAATGCAAAAGTTGTCCAACTCTATGGATTGCCTTCATGCAATTGTCCCAAATCTTTCCCTGTAATGAACTTTTTCATATATCGAGTTTTATTTTTTAAAGAATTATTTATGTTATGTTTTATCATTGCTATTATTATTTAATTTTGCTGCAGGGCATGTGCACTCACCAGAGAGAGACAGAGACAAAGACAGAGAGAGAAAGAGAGGGAAAGTGAGAAAGCAAGCCACAAGGTCTGGTATTCAAACCGTAGTTGGCCATATGGGAGCCCAGTGCCTAAACCACCATGCCACCGGCTGGCCTCAACATTTTATTTTTAACTTTTGTCTTTCTTTTTCTTCTATTTTTTCAAAAGCTTTCCATCTTATTTTAAATTGTCAGCATTATTTTTTATAATCCACTATGCTACGCATTTTGTCTTTGCATCATTCTTGGTACTGGAGGCGTACCAAGAATAAAGATTCTTAAGAGGTCTAATTTGTTTCATGCATCTTTTTTTTTTTTTTTTTTGCAAATATGACTCTGAAAATACATTAGTGCAACACTGATTTTTTTTATAATCATTGTGCATGGATGTAAGAATGCTGAAACTTCCTCAGTAGATGTACTTTTTGTATAAATACATTTATTTAAAAAAATATTTCTTGAATTCTTAGCTCTCTGAGTGATTGTGTATGCAGTAATGATCCATTGAGGTTCTTGATATATTTCATCAAAAGATTCAGGTTGTCTGTTGAGGTATTTCAGATAATAATTATACAGCTGGGTGTACACTGTTATAAACCATATTAATATGTGTTTTTCTACTTTTTTACCTGTTTCTTTATGAATATAGATATAAATTAAATCCTACCAGTTTGATGACTCATACCCATGCAATGGACATAGATATACCTGGGTGTTTATGCTTGTAAAAATATATACATTATTGTCTATTTATAATGTAAAGTGTCCAATGAAGTTCTCTGTCTCATTTTTTTAAATAAATTCCTTTTTAAAAGGTAAATAAATGTATTTCCAATAAATTTTTAAAATAAGTTTTTTCAGACTTACATTTTTGATTTTTTATGTTTTTAAAAATTGACTTTATTATTATATATTGTAAATTTGTATTTTTGGCATAGGTTATTTATTTGTTTTTTTGTACATTCAACCACTGTATATCATTATAACTTGTAAAACAAACTTTCCCAGCTTGAATACACTGTAAAGATAAAGATATAATACACACTATCATCAACAGATAATCTTCCATTTTTGTGTTCCTTAAATGCTTGTTTGTTTCTTTTTCCCTCTGAATTTTGTCCAATTTCTCATGCAGCGTGAGGTCCTTCTCCATGGCTGGTGAGAATGAACTAATCTTAGCCCAGTGTGAGCCATAGGAATTATCTGGACTCCTCATTTTGGTGCTTGTTGCTCTATCCCCTCCTCACTGATCTGTATATCGGAGTTCAGGTATATATCAGAGTTTGACCACAGGCTGTACAAACCTTCAGAGCTAATTGTTTTGGTAGCTTTCTAGTATCTTTCTTCATAAATTATTGGTTTCCTGACTTCTTTGTACTTCCAAATTTATCTCTTGAACTGAGACATTTCAGTCTCATCACCCCGGAGTATGTCTAAAAAATGCTTCCTCGTAGTAAACTGGTCCAATCCTTTTCTCCAGGATTTCAGTCTTTGAGATGTGTTAGTCAATTTTCTAAGCATTGGTTTACATTGTTTTCCCTTTGATTTATATTTGCTTTCTGAGAGAGGGCATTTTCTATTGTAGTCATATTTAAAAAACAACAACAAAAATCCAATAACAACAATCAAGACACTGAACTATGAGCTGTTACAGAAAAGAACAGGAAGCTCTTTGGGAAACAGCTTTTCAAAATTGATTCCATTTAAGATATTCATGGAGGGAATTCAATACATGACAAAGACATGTGTATAAATGAGATTACATGCACAATATTTAAGTAAGAATAAGGACTGATTATTAAGAAGCTTAGAAAAGAGAAAATATTTTGGCCATTTTTGTTTGTGTCATCATTCTCATAACAGGAATGTATTTATATCTACTATCAAAATCTCAGTGTGATTATGTTTTGCTCAAATAGAGAACATTTAAGCTTGATATATATTTATTTTAGTGGTGTCATGGTAATATTAAATTAACTTTTAAACTTGGAATTATTATTCACCTGCTATGTGGAAATCTCACTGATAAGAATAACTGAAGATTAAATCAATATGAACATAAAATCATACTTATATACTCCTAATTTGCATTCTGTGGAATACTCATTGTCTATGATAGCAATAGATATTTCATAACAAAGTTTGTGAAATAGAGGGTAAATAAAACTGAAACGACCAAAGCATAGTCTTTCTAAAGGGACTTCTGTTTTATTGATAAATCTGTAGGGATAATGGATGGAGACATATGTGATTTCTTTGCTGTTACTTTTCAAGTTCTTTGAGACACATGTTAAGTTATGTATGCCATTTTTCTATTTTTTTCTGGTGAGGACTAATGGCTGTGAACTTCCATCTTATGACTGCTCTAATGGCATCCCAAAAGTTATGAAGAGTGGTGTGGTTATTATCATTGCTTTTAATGAATCTTTTGATTTCTGTCTTCATTTCCTCAGTAGTTTGAAAGTTAATCAGCAGTAGGTTATTTAGTTTCCATGCTCTTGTGCATTTTCAAGGGCTCCTTCTGTGATTGATTTCAAGTTTAATTCTATGGTGGTCAGAGAAGATTCAGGATAGACTATCTATACTTTGCGATTTGTAGAGGCTTGCTTTGTGCTTTTTATGGGGTCAATTATGGGGCCAGCAGGTAATATGATGTTAAGGTGGCTGAATACTACATGGCCAATTGTGTGGTTTGAATTGTAGAGCCAGAGGCTTGAAAAACATGCCAGGCATGTGTCTTAGAGCCAGAGACTTGAAAAACATGCCAGGCATGTGTGCATGTGTGCCCCAAATTCCAAGAGGAAAATAGAGGAAAGAGAATTTTTCACAGCCATTTTACCTGGGGAGGGGTGATTTATCACATTTCCTATCTCTCTGTCTTTCTCTGTTGAGTGCACATGCTCTATTAAAAAAAAAAGGCAGAAAAGTTCTAAAATTTCTATATAATAAGAATGTAATTGTAATATCATGAGCTCTGAATAAAGAAAAAGGTAGGAGAATCAAAATAGGTATGGAGATATGGATTTTCCAGGAATTTTAGAGAAAGGTGGGAGAAGCAGGAGTTTCATGTGCTATAAAATCTGGAGTTATACTGGTGTGGAGGATTTTTAGCAAATGTTATTGCACTTTGAGTTCTGTAATCCATGTCTGCAATACGTTTTCACTAAAGATACTGCTTTTTAGTGTTCGAATGAGATATTTTTCTTCTTTCTTCATGCTGAGATAAAATTTAAATTAAAATATAATGTCAAGGAAGCCCAGCTTAATGGGGTTAGGCAACATTAAGCAGTGGGATTCCAGAGCACTGTAATAAATAAAGGTATACTGTGAGTTTCCAACAAGAGGATTTATTACTCAGTCTTTCCCAATTTATTTCATTACAGAACTATTTCTCCAGGAGCATTTTGTAAAATTGTTTTCCAAAGACTCAGAGAAACAAGGGCTTTTAAAACTTGAACTTATTTCATTAAAACCCAAATAAAACAAAACTGCAATGCACTGTATTAGTCTGCTCAGGCTGCCATAACAAAATACTATAGACTGTGTGGTTTGAACAACAGAAACTTATTTTCACGCTGTCGGGAGGCTGTAAATCCAAGATGAGGAAGCCCACATGGTCTGGTTGTGGTGGAAGCTCTGTTCCTGGCTGTCAGAAAGCTGCCTCTCTCTATGAGCTCACATGGCCTTTCCTGTGTGCACATGTGCAGCGAGAGATTATGGTGGGGAAGGGAGGGAGAGAAGGCGTCAGCATTGTCCTCTTTGTACATGGCCAATAATCCTACAGATTAGAACCCCTTTTATGACCTCAGTTTGATTTAATTGCCTCCTGAAAGCCTTACCTCTAATACAGTCACACCGGGCATTAGAGCCTCAATATGCTTTTTGAGGGGGCACAACTCCGTTTCTAGTCAAGTATTATGAAAAGTACTGTTTATAAAAATATCATATTATTTATAGCTTTTATTTTTTTTTCTTAAAATCAGTTAACATACATGGTACTATCACCAGATGTTAGTTACTGGTTTTAAATTTTCTATTTTTGACCTAGTATGTTTTTCTAGAGAAATTTTGGAAGTAAATCAACACAACTAATATCTGTTAGGAGAGACAATAAAGTCATAAGTGAGAACAAATAGAGAAAAGTTAGAAAGTAAACTAGAAGAAAAGGTACTAAAATATTTTAAGTCTTATTAGAGTAAAAGTAATGATATCACATTTAAAGTACAGAAATACTGGACTAGCAGGTGGCATAGAAGTTAAGGCACTTGAGCCACATGGGCTGACTGTACTGTTTGACTCCTGGACCTGGCAGTGTGAAACACGTTGTGTGTGTGTGTGTGTGTGTGTGTGTGTGTATGTGTGCATGTGAGTGTGTGTGTGTGTGTGTGTGTGTGTGCATGTGAGTGTGTGTGTGTGTGTGTGTGTGTGTGCATGTGAGTGTGTGTGTGTGTGTGTGTGTGTGTGCATGTGAGTGTGTGTGTGTGTGTGTGTGTGTGTGCATGTGAGTGTGTGTGTGTGTGTGTGTGTGTGTGCATGTGAGTGTGTGTGTGTGTGTGTGTGTGTGTGCATGTGAGTGTGTGTGTGTGTGTGTGTGTGTGTGTGTATGCCCAAAATCCCAGGAAAAGAATGGAGTGGAGTGGATTGCAGCTTGGCCATCCCCCTGGGTGTGATTTCTCACTATCCCTCTCTCTTTGTCCCTTACCCAAGAGCACACATATCTTAAAAATTGGAGGAAAAATAAAAAAAAGAACAGAAATGTTAAAATAATTTTGCTGGACTAATTTCTTAGAAATGCTAACAAAATTGAAGAGAAACGCATTTTTTTCTCTGTTAACATTCATGTATGTAATAACGCACCCTGTATTTGGATCAGTTAAAATGTAAAATAGATGACTGTGGAAATAGTATCTGTTAAAAATTTTGGTGGCAACTGTAAGAAACTTCATAATCACAACATAGAGTTTTCAGCATAATTTTTAATGGCACAGAGAAGTCTCAGTAGTCAATTTAGGCTTTTATACAGTTGAAAATAACAACTAAGTACTGTGGGAGTAATTTGGTTAAAATCACTGTGTATGCTTAGAACACGCCTCTCAAAATATTCAGGTTATGAACTATAAATATTAGCAATCTGCTTTCATTTTTAGCATGCTATGAAAACATTTTAATTGGCTTAATTACATGTAGGAAAAATAATTTTCAGAAACTATTCCAACCAGCTCAGTAATGAGCCCTTAAAATGTTATAAAATAACTTCCTTTTCATTACTCTTAAAGTTAACAAATTTAGTTAAGCTCAAATAAAATAGAAAACCTGAAGATATGGAAGTGAAAAACTGTTAACCATTACAAGAAGCAGAAAACTTGGGAAAAGAAAAAAAACAATATCCTAAACTAGAGAGAAGGAAATTTTACAATAAATACAGATAAGCATAGACATTTATGGACTTAATTGTATTTTTATTTTGTCAGAGACTGTGTCTGCACACCAGAGAAATACAGAGAGAAAGAGAGAGAGAGAGAGAGAGAGAGAGAAAGGGAGAGAGAGAACCCACCTATGAGGCAGTTACACCACAATCCCTTCTGCTCTATTTTTCTCTCCATTCTATCAGGATTTTGGTCAAATGTGTGTGATTGGCCATGTGGGATCTGGCTGTCAACCATGAGACCACTGGGCTGGCCCCGAATTGCATTTTTAAAACATAATTCACTTTTTCATTAATTTATTATTATTAATTTATTTTCCCCAATAATTTTGCAATGGGACACTCAACTGTCTCTGTTAGAGTGTGGGTCAGATAATTATATCTGCTAAATTGCTTAGACTATCTCTAAACTAAATTCTAAAGCAATCAGCTTAGGTTATTAGGAATCAAAGAATAAATCAATAATACAGTTTGTTTCATTAATGAAATTCTTAACTATGGTAGATTATTTACAAACAAGATCACAAAAATTCCCCTCATTTCTGTATCATACTCTTTTTCAGGTGACTTTTCCGCTCCTCCTATTGAGGGTAGAGTCGATTTTCACAGCCCTGGGACATGCAGTGACAAACTGAATTTAGAAACATGAAGTCTGGTAACTTTCAAGCCTAGGTATTAATGGGCCTACTTTCACCATCAGGTGGTCAGTGAGAAAACTCAGATACGTCGATGATGAGAGACCATTGGAGAAAAAGGCCAGCCTGACTAGCAGAAACAGGTAAACTTCAAAGAAATTCAAAGACAGATGACCGCATCCTCATAAGACAGCTCTCCCCAAATTGCTGGTGCATTAGATCAGAGTAAATAAGAGACCAGCAGTTGGCATAATGGCTGAAATTCAAGGACAGATGACTGCATCCTCATGACAGCTCTCCCCAAATTGCTGGTGCATTAGATCAGAGTAAATAAGAGACCAGCAGTTGGCATAATGGCTATGTTGCTGGACTCCCATGTAGCCAACTGTGATTTGAGTCCTGGGCCTGGTGACTTAAACTCACACTGGGCGCATGTGCGTGCATGCCCAAGATCCCAAGAGGAAAATGGAGGAGAAGGGATTGCGGTGTGGCCATTCCCCCTGGGGATGATTTCTTGCTTTCTGTCTCTCTGTCTCTCTCTGTCTTCCTGGCAAGTGCTCGTGCCCTATAGTTGAAAAACACAGCAAAAAGCAAAAAAAGAGTAAATAAAATGGCAGTCCTAGGAAACTACTGTACTCTATCTGTGGGCAGACCCTTATCAGCAATAGACAAGTGACACAGAACTTGTCATGGAACAGTGCAGCAAAACCCTAAAATACGTGGCACTGACTTTGGAGCCAGGCAACAGGAAAGGGTGGAGAAATGGTGAGGGGGCTAAGTAGGTTAAGTAACAATCAAAGGCCGAAAGATGGAAATAAGATTTTTAAAAAAGACAAACCAAGCTAGGTAGTGGCAAAAAAAATATATATTTCAGAGGATTTTGATGTTAGAAAATCGACCTAATGGAATTTTATCATGGACAAGGAAGTATCTGAATGTCGAAAGTTGCTAGGTGTCCCTGCTCAATTTATACCAAACGTGCATGTTCTGTGGCAGAAATTGAAATATTCAAAGGCATGAAAATGAAGGTGGGCTAGCCTGGGGCCACGTGGGTAAGGTGGCTGGATCCTCCAGGGCTGACTGCACAGTTCTACAACTGGACCCAGTGGGTTGAAAAACACAGCAGGTGCAGGTGCATGTGTGGCCAGAGTCCTAAAATGAGGGAGGAAATGGAGGAGGAGGGATTGTGGAGCGAGCCTTCTCCATGGGGGCTTTCTCCCCTCTCTTGTGCACATTCTCTCTCTCTCTTTCCAGCAAATGCACATGTCCTCTAGCAGAAACAAAAGTGAGTCAGGAAGACAAGTGTAGCTACCAGAAACTGAATGGTAGGGGGATGACAGTGAACGTGGGAGGGAGGGGCTTGGGAGAAAAGTGTTAAAGGGACACAAGAATAGCAGGTTCTTGGTTGAAAATGATGTACATGGTAATATCCTTCATTTGATTATCACACACCCCATGCACGCTTTGAAAACCCGTATTGTATGCCATAAATATGCATACCAAGTAAACGTAGGTTAAAAAAAAAAAACTACAAAATAAAGTTATCTTTTTTTTTTTAAAGGAAGTGCCAGTTGGATTTATCCAGCCTAGTATAATAAGAGACAAATAAGAAGAAACTACATTGAGTAAAATCAGAATTTCAAAGAAAGAAAGGGAACTCAAGGCTACAGATTTGGGAGGAGGAAAAACATCCTGATCCTACTCTCTCCACTCTTAAAATTTTTTTCCAAGAAATAACATTAAGATAAGATCCAATAAAGACTTTGGTTGTAAAGAAAAGAAAAGAATTAGGAGAGCAGGATGGCTGGATACAGCCCTTATGGATTATTGTCAGGCAAACAAAAAGGGTTGTAAAAATCGTAATATTTCCCATCTCTGAAGCAGGGAGACCTGGTGCATGTGCCCAGATGAATTTCAGGAGTGCCATGAGCCAGTGATCCTAAAGGGTCACTCACTTCTCTCGCTGTATGCAATTATTCTGTCCTCATGCAATCATTGCACATGGATTGGGGTGGGAGGGCAAAGAAGAAGGGAGTAGGTAACTTTTCTTTTTTTATTACACAAATCTGGAAGGAAGATGCTCCACATGAGGGAAGCTCCAGTCTAGACGATTCTTTCACATCTGCATATTTCACAGTAAAGACCATGAAATCACAGATTTAGGTGAAAGTAAATGTATGTGCACATTGAGTGGTACTCTTCAGGAGTGAATGTGCTGGAGAGTGAGGAAAGAGAAGGAAAGAGAAGGAGACAAACCGTCCGTCTCTGGAATGTAGGTCACATCCTAGAATCTTCAGAGTTCGAGACATTCATTCTCTGGGAAAAGAGTCAGCCTTACCTATGCACAGGTAAGCTAGAAGATGGTTTCACCTTCCAGGAAAAGAGAATCTGAGCGAGATACAGTTCTTTCTTTTCTTTTCTTTCCTTTCCTTTCCTTTCCTTTCCTTTCCTTTCCTTTCCTTTCCTTTCCTTTCCTTTCCTTTCCTTTCCTTTCCTTTCCTTTCCTTTCCTTTCCTTTCCTTTCCTTTCCTTTCCTTTCCTTTCCTTTCCTTTCCTTTCCTTTCCTTTCCTTTCCTTTCCTTTCCTTTCCTTTCCTTTCCTTTCCTTTCCTTTCCTTTCCTTTCCTTTCCTTTCCTTTCCTTTCCTTTCCTTTCCTTTCCTTTCCTTTCCTTTCCTTTCCTTTCCTTTCCTTTCCTTTCCTTTCCTTTCCTTTCCTTTCCTTTCCTTTCCTTTCCTTTCCTTTCCTTTCCTTTCCTTTCCTTTCCTTTCCTTTCCTTTCCTTTCCTTTCCTTTCCTTTCCTTTCCTTTCCTTTCCTTTCCTTTCCTTTCCTTTCCTTTCCTTTCCTTTCCTTTCCTTTCCTTTCCTTTCCTTTCCTTTCCTTTCCTTTCCTTTCCTTTCCTTTCCTTTCCTTTCCTTTCCTTTCCTTTCCTTTCCTTTCCTTTCCTTTCCTTTCCTTTCCTTTCCTTTCCTCTTCTCTTCTCTTCTCTTCTCTTCTCTCTTCTTTCTTTTCTTCTTTCTTCTTTTCTCTTTTCTTTTTTAAGAGATTTTTGATACAGGGCCCACATGCTCACCAGAGAGACAGAGACAGACAGAAAACAAGAAACCACGCCCCAGGGCGGATGGCCATTCTGCAGTCCCTTCTCCTCCATTCTCCTTTCGGGAATTTGGGTATGCATGCACATGCACCTGGCATGAGTTTCAAGCTTCCAGGTCTGGGACCTGATGGCAGTCAGCCATGTGAGAATCCAGCGACATAATGCATCTGCTGGTCGCAAGTCACAGATATTCTACCCAGGCTAATAATTTAGATTACAACATTCGTTGTGTGGCTAGTATGTGTTATAAATTTCTATGTGGGGCCAGCAGATGGCATTATGGTTAAGGCACTGGACTCCCACATGGTGGACTGCAGTTCGAGTCCTGGACCTGGTGGCTTGCTCTCTCACTTTTTCTCTCTGTTGAGTGCACATGCCGTATAACCAATTAAAATAAATAAAGAATTCTTGTAACACTTATTAAAAAAAAGAGAGACACTTCTATGTGTTGGGAATACAAAGCTCAAGTAGATACAATCCTTGTCAAAATAAATAAAAAAGCTCATAGTTTAATATCAGAGACAGATCTGGGAGCATATTATTGCAGAAATGTTTTAAATAATAAACAAAGAACTATTCAGACCAATAAGAGATTGAGTGAGCAAAAGTATTATTGCTCATAATATCAATATGTCAAATCAAAATCATTAGATTTAAAAGATTACTTCACCGAATGCATCTTAACATGGAGGTGAGAAAAAGCTCTATGATTAATTGTTTCACCAAATGCATGTTAACATGGAGGTGAGAAAAAGCTCTATGATTAAGATTTTGTCTGCATGACATACCACCAGTCTTACCACCAGTAATCAATTATGCTCAAAGTTAAATTGTGTTTGCTGAATAAACAGCAGATCAATACTAGTGTTCAGGATTCAATGAACATTTTAATAAAATGTTTTACAAATAGGGCACTGCATTTACACCAACTTAGCTATCAGATTAAGGAAAAGGACATAGGTTGGAATGAGATACACAAGAAAGTTATCCATGTGTCTGAGCATCACGGTCACACTTCTGGTTTATGTTTCCAGAAACAAAGAGGATGCATGTCTGGGGTCCTCAGTGGAACTGAGTTCCTATTTAAAAATCCCAGCTATAAAGAAACAAAGGTATAAAATGATGGGGGCTTCAAGTCCTGTAGGCGAGAATTTAGGGACTTAGGAAATTCTAACATGTTTTGATTTTACATTTATAGGTCACAACGGCTCCATGATGTTAATTACGCATCTTAATCCAACATGTTCTGTGGCTTTTGACCATGGCTGACATTCTCTCATAGTGATGGCTAGTTTTGGTATATATTAAAATCTCATGAGAAATTTGAAGGACTTCATGATTCATATAAAAATGATTTGCCACATTTCTTTAAAGTGGAAACATCTCAAAGGACGCAGACTTTATTTTGTTCTCTCCTTGACTCAGCTGATGCTCTAAATAGTCCTTTGTATGTCACTGCTAACACCTTCGGTACTCATCATTTATTAACAGCTTCTCAAGGCATAGCCCAGACGCATATCTTAAGTGACATTTGAGTTAGTCATGTCAGTTGAGTCACTTAGAGCATTCCCATCCCCTGACTTGATGGCTTACGAAAACACTGATGCTAATCGGGATGTAATAATCCAAAACAGCAGGGGGAGTCTGCAATGTCTTATCACTAGTCAGACAAAACTGATACCAGTGATGGAGACAATCACCCAGTGTCCACAGTTATGAGAGCGGAAGCAGTATATCTTATTCTTGCAATCATTGTGGACAAATGTTTTATAACTTTTCAAGCTCGTAGCCTGACATATTGCTTTGAAGAGTGGAATAGCAAGCTCGACCATTCACAGTCATTTCATAAATCTTTGTAAAGGGCTCTCATGCTTATATAGATTTTTATTTTATCATTGGGTGAAATGAACTGTTGCACCATGTCCAGTCTAGCATTTCTATTAATTTTATCAAAGTGCCCAGAAATTTATTATAATGGCTGCTGATATTGAAATATTTGAGAGATTACAGGAAGACAAAAACCATGGGATGAAATACTAGAAAGTTGCCATACTTATGTGTAGAATCTCACCTTTGTAAGAAGGCATGTATATTCAACAAATATGTAACACGGAGACATCACCACATCATTTACAGCTCTTTCATTCAATACATGAGAAAAAGAACTGGAAAGTATTTACATAAAACTGAATGAAGGAGTGGGTGGGTTAGAGTTGTCAATCTTTATTCAACCCTAAAATACTACTACAATACCACAAGACTGCAGAAAACATAATAAGATGGGAGAAAACATATTTATTAGTATTTTCGGAAGGGTGAGTATAGATGCAAAGAATCCTTTGCTGACACTAGTGTTATTCACAAATTTGGGTTCATGCAAAAAAGTAAACAGCCCTCTTTCTTCATCATTTCCATATGTGTTCAAAAAATGTTAAGAAAATATATTAAACACATGAATTTGAAGAGTACCCAAATATTTGTCTGTAAAGGACTTGATTCAGTACGGTTTTCATGGTACAATTTTATGACTGGTTGATGATCTCCTCTAGAACATAGTATATAATTTTTAAAGAAAAAATATTCCTAAAAATGAGTTTGAAATATTCTTTTTTTTCTTTCTCTTTTTCTGGAGTGGTTTTTGCTATAGGGTGTGTGCGCTCGCCAGACAGACAGAGAGAAACAGAGAAACAGAAAGTGAGAAATCACTCCCCAGGGGGAATGGCCATGCCACAATCCCTTCTCCTCCATTCTCCTCTCGGGATCTTTGGCATGCACACACATGCACCCGGCGTGAATTTTAAGCGACCAGGTCTGGTACTTGAACTGCGATCAACTAAGTGGGAGTCCAGCGACATAGTCATTACACTAACTGCTGGTCCCAGAGTTTGAAATATTCTTCTAGCTACTGTTATAGATTTAGTAAGTTCTATTGATGTTAGAGTAATTTCATAAATTATAAAAGTAATCATATTGTAATAATTAAAATAGATGACAAAGTATATATTTCCAATATACTTATTTCCACTTGAAATGATCTATTACCAATTTCAATCTCATTATTTTCAGTAATCTGTGTAGTGAATATGTAAACAATGCCCTGAAATGGACAGAATTGAAAGGATTCTACATTAAATTAATCTATGCATCTTCTATATCTGGCAAATGTGGTTAGCAAATTTGAAAAATCCCTTCCAGGAGCTAACATTTAAAAAGGCATTTGGCACGCTGCCCACATAGTCTACTGGTTAAAGAAGCTGAATCCCACATCCAACCCCAGTTTGCATCCTGGCTCCAGTGGCTTGAGAGGTATGCTAGGTGTGTGTGCATTCAAGCCCAAAATCTCAACTGAGTTGAGAAATGGAGGAGAACAGATTGTAGTGACATCATGTCCTGTTGAGGGCTATTTCCTCCCTTTCCCTTTCTCTGTGTCTCTCTGGTTGTGCATGTACCTTCTGACAAAAAAATAATAAAATAAAACAAAATTTAAAAGGTATTTGGCATTCCACCACCAACGTATGAGAATTCCACCTGTCTGTACTTTGGCCCATGTTTGGTAATGATTGTTTTTTAGATGTTCTAGGGGGTGTGAAGTAGTGGTTGTTTAGTTTAGGTTTAATTTGCATTTCCCCATTGATTAATTATGTTGACCATCTTTTCATGAGCATATTTGTCCTTCAGATATCTTCTCTGGTTAAATGTTCACATTTTTGTTCATATTTTTTAGATTATTTTTCTTAGCATTGAGTGTAAGTTTTCCATGTAGTTTGCTTATGTTTTGGATAGTATGTCCTTCACGAGATATGTTTGCAAATGTTTTGCCCAAGTAATGACTTTTCTTTTTAGTATAGAGGCTGTCAAAGAAAATATGTTTTTATTGTTTTAATGATGTTGAAGTTATGCTGTTTAAAAATCTATTTAAAAAAATTCTGAAATTTTTGTTTGCCTAAGGTCACAGAAATGTGTGCTATAATTTCTTTTAGAAGTTTTATAGTTGTCTGTTTTGAATTGAGGTATTTAACTTAATTGGATTTGATTTTTAAATATGTATAGCTGTAGGGATGGCCAAGATTTTTTATTTTTTTTGGTTGCATTGAATTTTCCAATCTTCCAGAATCATTTGTTGAAATGATATATTTTATCCATTATATTAACTTGACATTTACATTCGAGGATGTGTTTCTGAAGTCTATACTCAATTCCATTGACATGTATGTTTATACCTATTCTAATACTACAGTCTAATATTTTAGCTTTATAGTAAGTCTTGTTAAGGGGAGTCCAACAACTTAGATCTTTTTTTTTTTTTTCCAAATTATGCTGTCTATCTTTTGTTTTCTTTAAAAATTTTGAAGTCAGAGTATAGATTTCTACCAAAACAATAAAATTCTCTGGTAGGATTTTGATTTAGGGTACATGGAATATATTGATCAGTTTGGGGAGAATTGACGTCTTAATAATATTGAGTATCTGTATCCATGAACCAAATATCTCCCCATATATTGAGGTCTTCGTTAGTTTCTTTCATTAATATTTTATATATTCAAGTATTCACAACTTATACACCTTTTGTTTGATTCTTATTATTTTTTCATGCTGTTACAGTATATACTGTTCTGGTTTCAGTTTCCAACTGTTCGTTATTACTATAAAGAAATAAAACTTACTTTTTCATTTTTCCCTTTTATCCTGTGATGCTACTCAAATCACTTATTTGCTCTAATACATTTGTCATAGGTTTTTTTGGATTTTTCTGTGTAAAAGACTGTGCAATTAAATGTTGAATAAATATCATAGACATGGTATCGTTGCTTTGTTCCTTGTCTTCATAGAGCAGGCACTATGGAAGCATTCAACACTTGAATATTAATTCATAGCACATGTCTTAGATTGATATATTAGACTTATTCCATCTATACTAAGTTGAGATTGTTAGCAGGAACTAATGGTAAATTTTGACAAATATTTTTTCTACATAAATTGGTATATTCATTTAACATCACTTTTATAGTCTTCTGATGTGATGCATTATATTGATTTTTTTCAATACTGACTCAAACCTGTATATCTGGAATAAACCCTGGTTATGATACATTGACCTTTCTATCAATTTGCTAGAATTTTGGAAAGGATTGTTTGCATCTATATTTGTGAGAGATGTTTGTCTGTAGTTTCATTTTTTAATAACACCTTTATATGGTTTTGGTATTAAGATAGTGCTGTTTTTATAAAATAAGTTCAGAAGTACTTTTTTGTTTTTTATTTCCTAGAAAAAAATTTGTGGAGAAATTGTCTAAATTTTTTCTTCAGTGTTTGGTAGAATATGCCAACAAATTTATCTGGATCTAGAATTTTCTTTGTAGAATGGTATTTATCTATGGACTCCAGAGTTAAGGTTATACGAGAAATGTAATTCTTTTTGAATGAACTTTGTTAGTTTTAGTCTGAAAAAACATTTCCATTTTAGTTACATTATACAACTCTTTGGACGAAATTGTTCATAATGCTCTCTCCTTGTTTTGTTGTCTGTGTCTTTCATCATTCATGACATGGTTATTTGTGTAGTCTCTTCCTTCCCTCAGTACATCTTGCCAGAGTTTTATCACTTTCATTAATTTTCTGAAAGAACCATCTTTTGGTTTTCATGATCTTTTCCTGTGTGTGATGTATTTCATTCTTTTATGCTCTTTTATTCATTACTCTTCTTCTACTTGTTTTGTATATTTGCTTGTTTTTCCCTAGGTTGTAAAGAGGGCATTTGCGATATCCTGACTTTTTTTGAATACAAAGGGACTCTGAAAAGTTTATGGGAGGCTACCAGAGGGTAGAGTGCCAGTTAGGGCACTGGACTCCCACATGGCAGGCCGTGGTTGGAGTCCCAGACCTGGCAGATTGCTTTCTCACTTTCATTCCCTTTCTTCGTCTTTCTCTGGTGAGTGCACATGCCTTGCAGCAAATTAAAATATACTAATAATGATAAATAAAATTGAATAAATCATTCTAAGCAAAAGATACATTTTTGAAATAATGGAGTTAAAGATGGAGTTTATTTTGATGTGAAATTTTGAAATCCATGTGTACTTTTTCATAATACTTGTTTTCCATGAACTTTCTGAAGATCCCCCCTCATATATTAATTTAATGCTATATAGTTCCCTCTAAGCATATCTTTAGCTGCATCCCATATGGTTCTTTTGCTTTTCTTTGTATTGCATACAAACATTTGTTAATACCATTTTGTGATTTCTTTTGGAAACCATGTGTTAGTTAAAAATGTGCTATTTAATTTAAAATTGGGGAGATTTTTCAGATAATTTTCTTTTATTGATTTTCATTTAATTCTTTTTGTTTGTTTGTTCGTTTTTGGAGAATTTTTTGCTACAGGGCACGTGCGCTTGCCAGAAAGAGAGAGAGAGATAGAAAGCGAGAAATCATCCCCCCCC
>NW_006159861.1:2032371-2039891 GCF_000334495.1 Tupaia belangeri chinensis | reverse complement strand
CAGCCACTGTCTGCGTTATAATCTGTGGAGGGAGTAAGCTTCCTCCCTGTGTCCACACCCGTAGCAGCAAACCTCTTTTTTTGATTGGTACAAAATCCTAGGAGCAAGAGATTTTTCCATCCCTGTGGCGAGCACTGCATACAGAAGCCATCTCGAGCTATCCGCCATCTTGGAAACCATTAGGCTTCACTTCCTCAACAGAGGACCCTCTTCTTTCCACTCCTGTGCTCCCCTGGCAGGTTATAATTTCGTGTTACTCGATGCTATTTCCCTTGGAAGTGAAGAGACTTGGCACGTTCCAAGGTCTCAGGGACATAGTATGCCCTTGGGAATGGTGGGGGCCTTGTCAGTCCTGACCCTTGCGCACTGCGTGGCAGCCACTGTCTGCATTATAATCTGTGGAGGGAGTAAGCTTCCTCCCTGTGTCCACACCTGTAGCAGCAAATCTCTTTTTATGATTGGTACAAGATCCTAGGAGCAAGAGATTTTTCCGTCCCCTCTCCTGAATGGCAAAAACCTTCTATTTCTACCATTCCACCTGTAGCAGCAAATCTCTTTTTATGATTGGTACAAGATCCTAGGAGCAAGAGATTTTTCCGTCCCCTCTCCTGAACGGCAAAAACCTTCTATTTCTACCATTCCACCAGAAGCACCAAATCCTTGCCTGCTTCTTGGTGACTGGTAGAAAGATTTTCTACCTCTCCCTGGATGCAATAGCCTGGGAACTAAATGGGTTTCTTTTCTTTGCCAAAAACTGAAGCCTTCTGTATCATACAGGAGACACTCAAAGAAGGTGCAGTGCTTCATGCCTTTCCAGTCAATAGGAGCAGATCACTTCGTGCTCTTCTTTGCCGCAGATACTGACTCCCCAGACTCCTACCCTGAGCCAGTCTTCCCAGTGAATGATAGGTGGCTGTTTCTGGAGAAAAGCATCTGTGTCCACACATTGTCCTTGTGTCTGGAATTCCCAGATGCTGATGCCTTAGGCCAAACTCAGCTTTATCAGTGAATTTAAGATTTGTTCTTACCCCCTTCTCTGGTGGCTCTCCCTCTCTTCCAGGATCTGCCAAAGGGGAAGTGGCTTGTCTCTCCTCACAAGAGTATGCCATTATGTGGAATTCAGTTCCCTTGATGGCCTTATGACCTCAGCTCTTAGATAAATGTAATAAAAATTATGGCTTTGTAGATTATCCAACTTTTTCTCATTTGTTAAAATGAGAGTGAGGTTTGTTTCCCCAACTTTCTGCATTCCAAGCAGAAAAGAAATTCTGCCAAGGCAATCATGAAGAAAAAGAACACAGGTGGAGGACAGGACACAGCCAAAGGTAAACACTGTTATTAGCCACAGTAAATAGGAGAGGGTGGTTTTTGCATAAAAATAGTGGGACCATGGGACAGAAAGGAGAATTAAGCAGTATATGCACATATTAATGTCATTAATTTATAAATAATAGATCAAATCTAAAACTTTTGGGCTTAAACTGTTGAGGAAGGAAGAATATAGGAATACATGAAGGCAAAAGGATAGACAAGATACAACATGCAAACTAACCACAAAAAACTGATAGAGCTATGTCAGGATTCATGCAATAGTCTTAGGTAAAAGCTTTTTGGAGATATGCCTCATAAATATGGGGACTCGTAAGAGTGCAATGCATCAGAAACACAAAATTTCTAAATATCACAGCAACAAAATAAATTTTTTATAATGCATGAATACATGATAAACAGACAAATCAGCAATTATAATTGAAGATGTTTAACACCTCTCTCTCAGAAGCTCATAAAAAAAGATAAATGCATTGAGGATACAGAAACACAGTAGCATATAATTAACAAACATCCAAATAAATATGTGTGGAATACCGCACCCTGCGATTGTGGCTTGTTTAAACCTACATGAAACATGGATATTGACTTTGCACTGGCTCATGGAACTAGCCCTAACAAATTTCAAACACTGAAGTCATATACAAATTGTTCTTTACCTACAGAGCAGTTAAGCAAAACATTAATAACTAAAGAAATAGAATGTTACTTTGTCTTTGGAAATGAAGACACACATTCTAAACAATCTTTGTGTCAAAGAATAAAAGTTCAATGACCTAATAAAAATTGTGGAATGTCATTAATGACTTCAAAGACAAAAAGAGAAATCAAAATTTTAAGCATCTCTCTTGGAATGGTCAAAGGTAGAAAATGAATGACAGAGCCACATATTGTAAAAACTGAAAAAACAACAAAATAGATGTAGACAGCGGAAAGAACAAAAATGTAAAAACAGAAACTAATGAAACATACTACACTCGCAAAGGAGAAAGCTATTCCAAAACAAAAATCATGAAATATTTCTTTAAACATCTGCCTTGAAATTGAGCTGATCATGTGCCAACAGGTGGCATGGAGGTTAAGGTGACTAGATCCTGAAAGACCGACTGTGCAGTTTGATTCCTGGGCCAGGTGGCTTGAAAAATATTGCAGGCACATATGCATGCATGTATGCCCAAAATCCCAGGTGGAGAATGGAGAAGGGATTGCTCTGTAGTAATCTCCCCTGGGGACTGGTTTCTCTCTTTCTTGCTCTCTCGCTCTGTCGTTCCTCATGAGCACATACACCCTATAGCATTAAAAAAAAAAAAGATATTTAAAAAAAAATCTTTCAACCATGAAATAATAAGCCTGATTTTGAAACTAAGTGCTTTAATTAATTTACTCATTTCATAAATACACATTGAAGGGTTAACCTATTCTAATTAATGTAACTACTGATACCAATGGAAAAGTAAGATCTTTTTCCCTGAACTGAGCTGGGATATACAGATAATAAGCAATAAACAAATACATATTTGTAGTTCACTTGTAGTTCACTTGCTTTACTAGAAAATGACAAGTTCCACAGGGAGAAAAAAATGGAGCGTAAGCTAGATTGGGAAGGGCAAGGGCATCTAGAGTGGGCTTCCCTGGAAACATGCAATCCAAGAAGCAGCAAGAAGTGAGAACGTCTCTGAATATTTGGAAGATGAACATTCAATGGAAGTAAGGGATAAGTAAAGCCCCTCTAAACTTTTGAGTAAAAAGGTGATATGATCTAACATAAACATTAAATTATCGCCCTTAATGTTATGCTGAGAATAAACTCAAGAAGATAGTGCAAAAATAAAAGCAGGATTAATTTAAGGGTGGGATAGATATTGCTGTAATGTGATCAGATATCATGATGGATCAGCTCAAGGTGATAGCAGAGGAGAGATGATTGTCAGATTGTGGACACAGTTTTGGAGAGATGCTCAATTAGATTTCCAGACCTATTGGGTATAAAATGTGAGAGAAGGAGTATTTTCAAACATAAGTTCATGATTACAGGTTGGATTGACTGAAGGAATGGCATTCTTATTATCTGATATTGAGAAGACTTAGAAAAAGATGGTTTGGTGATAATATAAGAAGTTCTTTGGGTTTCGAATGTCTGCTAACTATCCAAAGAGAGGTATTACCTAGGCACTTGGATGTACATAACTGGAATTTATGGTGATTTATGGAGCTGTGATATTTAGTGACATCCCCAAGGAACCATACATATTTAAACAATAAAGTAATATTAATTATTAATACCTAGCTTTAGCTTTGGAGAGTTCCAACCTAAAGAGTTTTGGGAGAGAAAACTATAACAGGATATTACTGTCGGAGAGAGAAGAATTTTTTTGCTTTCTAGCTTTTGCTATAGGGCATGTGCATTTGCTGGAAAAAGACAGTGAAGTAGAGAGAGAGAGAAAGTGAGAATCACTCCCTAGGGGTAGAGCCATGTCACAATCTTTTCTCCTCCATTTTTCTCTTGGGCTTTGGAGCATATACGCACATGAGCAGTGAGATCTTCAAGCTCCTGGGTCCAGGACTTGAACCGTAATGTCAGTCAAGTGGGACTCAGACAACTTAACCTCTGTGCCACTTGCTGACCCAAGAGAGGAGAATGTTTCAATGAAGACACAAAGATTGTAAGTGAGTAGACTGGAAACTATAACTGTATTAAAATTAAAACCAGTAAAGAGAGGGAAAATATGTCATAAACAAGGGAATTGCTGAACTCCTATGTAATCTACCATGGTTTGAGTCCTGGACCCAGTGGCTTAAAACTCAAGCCAGGCACATGTGTGCATGCCCAAAATCTCTAGAGGAGAATGCAGAAGAACGAATTGGAGCGTGGCCATCCCAACCCCCCTCCCCTGGGTGATTTCTCGTTTTCTGTCTCTCTGTCTCTCTGTCTCTCCAGCAAACTCATGAGCCCTATAGCAGAAATCTCTTTCTAAAATATATATATATATATATTAGCTTCATATTAAGGGCATGGTATAGCTTCAATTAAAATATTTGCTCTTGTGGTTTCTTTATGGGCTCATTTGTGATTTATAAGTGTATTTAATTTTAAATGTTAAATTTAGGAAAATTTCCTAGATATCTTTCTTGTGTTTATTTCTAGTCTGATTTCATTGTGGTCAGAAACAACACTAAAAGTTGGAAAATTAAATTCTGCCACTTTTATTTTTAGTCGTGTACTGTATCTGTAAAAGACTCCAGTTTCCTAGCCATTGTTTTTACTCATATTTGCCTCCAACTGTTGGGATGTTGCCAAGAGCGGCTGATTAATTCTCACATTGCTGCAGCCAACAAATGCCGGGGCCAAACGGGTGGGTCTATTCAGTTTTTAAGTCTGTTTATTTCTTCTGTTACCAAATCCTTAAAAATATTTGTAAGTAAGTATAGAATTTAAACGAATATGTGTGCATATAGATATATAGATATGGTTTGAATTAACATCATTTAAGTTTAACGAATTTAATTTCAAAAGGAATAGTGAAAACTCAATTCTCTCTCAAATTTTAGAATTAGAATGTTACAATTCCTTTGAATTGCTCCACATGCCTTTCCTCAACTTAGTCTTCTAGAAACAGTGTAGGAGAGAAACAGAGGGGCTCTGGGTAGAACCGTCTTCCTACAAAAGCAGTTTCCTGTTTGGAAAAGTTCTTGCGTATTGGAACCATCTTCCCTTGTCGCACTTACAAGGTTTGTGTGCTCATGTAAATAAACCTGAGTTAACTTTCTGGAAAATGTAAAAATGCACCTGTAAGATTTCTTCTGTCTCTGCCTATCACCCCCCAAACTCATGTGCAAGGCTGTCCTAGATTACCATCAGGAGACCTCTCAGTTGACTACAGAATACATACACTAGCCAAACTGCTCAGAAGAGCTGGCCATACAGAAGAAGCCCCCACTAATAATCATGAGCGATGCTGACATTGTAAGTCACTGTGTTCGAGGTGCTTTATTCTAGAGCAAGAGGAGACTTAGCCAGTGTGTTGCCCACACCGGAGGGCAGAGGCGGAGAGGTCCTCTAAACTTCAGCAAGTTTATATCTGAGCCGGGTCTTCAGCACCGGGGAACTGTGGATGGGGAGAAGAGCTCCTGAAGAACCAACACATAATCTAGAGAGAACAAACATTCCAAAGGCTATTATACAAAAGGAACAAGCTTCTACTTTATATTAAACAAAGAAGAAGTGAGAACAAACTTAGAAAGTTCAGCCAATCTGCCACAGGCAGTCAAGTCAAAGGAGAAGGCGTTTGGTTCCCATTTCTACCATCTTCCCCACCCTTGCAGTGCCATGGGGGTGGAGAAGGACGAGCCTGCCACTGAACATGCCCGTGACACTGGCCTCCATCTCCAAACTGGCCATTTTGGTAAAAACAAAAACAAAAACTAAAACAAACAAACAAAAAGAACAAGCAAAAAAAAAAAAACAAAAACGGAGTGTTCTGAATCAGCTGAGACTGAAGGGTTTGCAGTGTTACCTCTCAATGGCGTTTGTATCTAATCAGGACAAAATTAATAAGTATTATTGCTCATACCTCTACCAGCTGGAAGGGTCACGTCAAAGCCGTTTTACGGAAAGGATGGCTTATTGTTTGAGTGTGAAATCACCCTTTCGTATTTTTCTTCATGGTTACGAAACTAAAGTTCATCACCACCGTAGATTAATGCAGTTGGAGGTTTGATATTTTTCCCTATCAGTAGGATGAGAATCTTGGTTAATACTGCCTGACAGAACAGATTGTGTGTGGGAAAGTTTTGAACTAAATGCAATTTACTTATAACCTTTCAGTTAATTGTTAACATATATTCTCAAGTGGAGAGAAAACTTAGTGCTATGGAAACTAGATTTATCCAGCCAGCTCTTCATCCTCACTGTCTTTCTCTGATCTCTCTTGCCCTTATTGAAAGATTTTCTAAGAGGAACAAAAAGAGATGTGGAAGAAACCCTCAAGGTAGACAGCTGGTACAAAATAAAATCTTTCCTGCTAAACCGTGGGGATTTTCCAGTCTTGTGGGCTTTTCATGTCTTTAACACAGGCAGACAGATAGAAGAAATAGACCATTTCTTTTTAAATGAGATAGTTTTTTTTCTATCTGGCACATGCACTTGCCAGAGAAGAAATGAGAGACAGAGAAACATAATGAGAGAACTCACTCCCCCAGGGGGATGACCATGCCACAATCCCTTCTCCTCTACTCTCCACTTGGGATTTTGGACATGCACACAGATGTACTTGGTGTGAGTTTTAAGCCACCAGATCTGGGATTCAACTGCAGTCGACTATGTGGGAGTCCAGCAACATAACCATTACACCATCTGCTGGTCCCAGAAATAGATATATCTTAAATATCTTAATAAATCTTAACATTGAAGGCATTTAGTGACTTATCTGCCACATCCCATTCTTGGCACATCCAAAGGCAGCTACGTTGCTCAAGTGTTTTATTTGATACTTCAAACATTCAATCAACTGAACAAGAAGATGAAGTTATATTGTATATGGGGTAACCTTTTCCATGAGGGTATCAGTCATTAAATAGTTCATTCACTCATAAAACAGTCTTTTTTTTTTTTTTTTTTTTTTTTTTTAGGGGGGGGGGTTTTTTCGAAAGAGAGACAGAAAGCTAGAAATCACTACCCGGGGGGGATGGCCATGCCACAATCCCTTCTCCTCCATTCTCCTCTCGGGATCTTGGGCATGCACACGTACACGTACCTGGTATGAGTTTAAGCCACCAGGTCCAGGACTTGAGCCATGGTCCACTGCATGGGAGTCCAGTGATATAGCCATTCGCCAACTGCTGGTCCCATCATTTTCTTGCACACGTGCTATGTACTATGCACTGAGGAAAAAACATGACTGGGAGGGGCCTAGAGGTGGCATGGTGGTTAAGGCACTGAATCCCACATGGCTGGGTGGCTGCATGGTTGGACATGGAGTCTCAGACCTGGCAGCTTAAAACAACTCCAGGAACTGTGTGTATGTACATGCCCCAAACCACGAGGGAAGAATGGAAGAGAAGGGACTGTAGCATGGCCACTCCACTGGCAGGGGAATTTCTCACTTTTCTTCTCTGTCTCTGTCTCTCTGTCTCTCTCCAGCAAGTGCATATGACCTATGGCAAAAACCTAAAAAAAAATAAAATTTTCTCAA
>NW_006159861.1:2031539-2032340 GCF_000334495.1 Tupaia belangeri chinensis | reverse complement strand
TAAAAATAAGGGAAGTTTATGGGTTTGTTACAAATGGTCACACTTCTATAGTTTAAATATTAAATATGGCAAACATTTGTTACATGACATAATAATATGCAATTTAATGCTACAATTCCTATTTGCACTTATTTTGTACAAACAACATCTGATTTGATTGAGGGAATCAATTGGAATCAAAGGGTCGCCCATCTGTTATCCAGAATCTGACACTGTTCAGCATCCCAGCACTTGTAATTAAAATCTCATATTGTGGTACAATGATGACATTTATTTTTTTAAGCATTTATCATTTGCTTAGCTCTATTTATGAAAAAGGATATTTTAGATCAAGTAAATGTTTCCCTTTAAGCATATTTTAACATTGGATGATATCAGGGTTGTTTAGTCTAAGTAGGGGTTGGAAATGATGAGATATGATGGTGAAGATGGAGCGATGATTCCATCATGTTGGCTAAAATGTTTACAGTGCCCTGCCTAAATTGTCTTCTGGCAGAGGTCTCTTCTCTGACTACATTACAAACAGATTGTAGATGGGCTAAACCCAATCTAAACTCTCCCTTGGCTAACTGATTAAGGTATCCCATTTCTTGGTTTGATTGAGCTTGCCAGGAAGCATGAAAAAATCCTGGCAATGCTTGTGAGAAAATACCTCAATGCAATTCAGATGGGGTGGCATACAAACCTATTACCTTCTGTTCCATCCACAAAGTATTATCTTTTCAAAGTATTGGATTATGGTAGATTCTGGATGGAGATTTGATACTGGACTAGCGAGTTCCTTAAAGTTGTCACAGGAAT
>NW_006159861.1:2026021-2031508 GCF_000334495.1 Tupaia belangeri chinensis | reverse complement strand
CAAATGTCTTAGATATTGATGATAAGGACTCAAGAACTCAGTTGCCTGGGTTCAAGTCCTGTCTTGTCACTTGCTTTCTCAATGAGCTTGAACAAGGTATTTAACCTCTGTGTGCCTCCATTTTCTTATTTATAAAATGGGATTAATGCTATTGCAGGAAAGTTATATAGATTAAAAGAGTCAACAACTTTTAGAGCTGCAGGAATAATGTCTGACACATTGTAAGCACCACCTAAATCCTATTAGCTATCTAGTTTTGTATAACAATGTTACCACAATATACCATTGCTTAAAATATTAACATAAATATCTTCAACAATGGTTTAAGACAACATACTGGACTAGCCTAGTGGCTCAGTCAATAACAAACTGAATGGCAGTGGTGGAAGCCACCAGGACTCCTGTATGTAGATCCCTGGGTTGGCCTGGAAATATACCTAGTGGCTCAGTCAATAACAAACTGAATGGCAGTGGTGGAAGCCACCAGGCCTCCTGTCGGTAGATCCCTAGGTTGGCCTGGAAATATACCCGTTCATCTGTCCCAGATCCTCACACACTAGTGGGGAGGGGAAAGGAGCCAGCAGCGTGATAAGACCCTGTTGAGAGGGCTTCTCTCTCTGGCACTCTCTCTCTTTCATGTGCATATATGTGCTCTCTATCATGGATTTAAAAGAACTTAGCTGGTCCCTCTGCAAGGCTGAAGTGAAGTGTCCATAGGTTGCCGTTCATTCTCAATCAAAGCTCAGCTGGGGAAGAATCTGCTTCCAAGCTCATATAGAGCTGGCAGAGTTCACGCCCCTGGTCTGCTGGGCTGAGGGCCTGCTTTTTATTGCCTTTCTGCATTTCCCTCAATTCCTTGCCACGTGGCACTAACATGCCTGCTTGCTTTACTCGAGCCAGTGAGAGAAGACTCCTAGAAAAGGGTGATTACAGTCCTATGCAACGTCATGGAAGTGGCTTCCGATCACTCTTGCTGTGTCCCATCTTCTCGTCGCAGTCAGGGAGAGAAGGTTACACAAGGCTGAACAAGCAGAAGGGCTGGATAACTGGGGTCGTTTTAGGGACTGTTGTCCATAGAAATGTTTGCTGAACAAAACAATTGCTTCCCACAGAGTGACTTATTAAAAAGGAAATAGGAAAGAATTGCTCTTCAAGTGTTAAAATGTGACACTAGACTAGGCCAGTATGAAGTTAATCTAATGGGAAGGTTTCAGGTTCCATCCGGAGATCTCCTTAATACGCCAGGCATGTGCGTTCCATGGTACATGGCGGGCCAGTGCTGGGTGGGTTGTAGTGTCCGGCCCTATCTGCTGTCTGTCTCTCTCTGTCTCTCTGACTCATCAAAGAATACTTTAGAAAAGCAATTGCTCTTTACTGGTTTCTAAGAAGTTAACTCACACACATGTGGTGTGCTGAAGCCAGCTCACACCTGCTTGTGAGAGGTCATTGTGCAGTCCCCGTCCAACTTGACGTACAGTAGCATAATTCTGGGAGTCTGATCTCAGCCATGACTGGTGTATTCTTACCTTACACTGGCAAATGTGACAAGTGGGAGCTGGGACTTTTTTTAGAGGACTAATCGTTAAATGCTTACCAACGTTCCACACTTTGTAGATCCCTAATCTTAGTTGTCAGGATTCTTTGACAATATCTATTTGGAAACATCTTAATAAAATTTCAAGTGAGAATTCCAAGAAAAACTTAGACATTATCCTAGTGATAAGCACCACATTTGCCAAATCATTCACTTTAGCTAAGATTCATTTCAAATAAGACAAACTCAAAGTGAGATCCACTCGTGAAAAATACTGAGTTGCTGGAAAAGTCATGATGCATTTTTGCATAGAAAGACATAAAAAAAATACAGCATGGCTTTTCCAACAACCTGGTATATCAATACCGGGACCAATAGGTGGCATGGTCTTTTGGGTACTAGACTCTCACATGGCTAACTGCAGTCCGAATCCCAGACTTTGTGGCTTGAAACTCACGGGCATGCGTGCATGCATGCCCCGAATTCCAGGAGCAGGATGGAGGAGAAGGGATTTCAGCATGGCTGTCACCCCTCAGGGGTGATTTCTTTCACTTTCCCTTTCACTGTCTCTCTTCCTACCTCTCCAGACTCCAGTGAGCACATGCACCTTGTAGCAAAATAAATAAATAAATAAACTGTACACACACATACATTAATATACATATATACACACATAGACATGTATGTATATATTCATATACACATGAATACACACGTGCACACACACACACATATATATCAATACTGTTGATGTTTATTTCTCAGATATCTTAATTTGATATATACTTTTAAATCTACAGGGTGACTTCACTCTTTACAGCTACTGGAATATCTTTCTCTAAATTATGTTTCTTTTCTCTTTTCTCTCTCTCTCTTTTTTTTTTTTTGGAGAGATTTTCGCTATAGGGCGCGTGCGCTCACCAGACAGACAGAGAGAGACATTAGAGACAGAAAGCGAGAAATCACCCCCCAGGGGGGATGGGCATGCCACAATCTCTTCTCCTCTATTCTCCTATTGGGTTCTCTTCTATTAAGACCCAGCAAATTTTAAACCATCAGGTCTGGGACTTGAACCACAGTCGACTACATGGGAGTCCAGTGATGTAACCATTATGCCATCTGCTAACCCTAAATTATGTTTCTTAAAAATAATATTTCTCACGGGACCAGCAGATGGCATAATGGTTATGTTGCTAGACTCCTACATAGTTGACTGCAGTTCAAGTCCCAGACCTAGCTGTTGCGTATGTATGTACCCAAAATCCTGAGAGGAGATTGGAGGAGAAGAGATTGTAGCATGGCCATCCCACCGTGGAGTGATTTCTTGTTTTCTTTTTCTGTCTCTCTCTGTCGAGCACATGCACCCTATAGCAAAAATATCTCTCAAAAAATAATTCTCAAAATAATATCTTAATAATATCTAATAATATCTAATAATAAAAGAAGCAGCTTGCATTGACTCTAATGATTCTATTCCTGTTGGATATACAGCTATCAGTGGGGAAAAAAAGCACAAAATAAGCATTTTATAACAGTTCATCATTCTGTCATTTTAAAATATCATATAGCAGCAAATATTCCTGTATGAGAATATAATCTCAATAAAAGATATAACCCTCACCAATGCAATGCTCTTGATGCTCAGATTGGCCTACGGTCAACCACAGCGCTATTTTATCATTGTGCTGGAGCGGAGACTAAGCAGGTCTGAGCATTAACAGTAAGGGACGTCTTACAGTTAATTCTTTTTCTCTTTTCTTTTTCTTTTTTTTGGTAGAGATTTTTGCCTAAGGGCATGTGCACTCACCAGAGAGAGACAGAGACAGTGAGCAGGAAAGTGAGACATCACCCTCTTGGTGATGGCCATGCTGCAATCCCTTCTCTTCCATTCTCCTCCCAGGATTATGAGCACATGTGCCGGGCATGAGTCTCAAACCACTGGGCCCAGGACTCAAATAGCAGTTCGCCCTGTGGGAATCAAGTGACATAACCAGCAGGCCATCTGCTGCCCCCTAGAGTTGTCCCTGAATGTCCGTTTTGTACGGTGTATGCAGTGAGATTTGTTTGTAGTCAAGGCAATTGTTACTGACTTTGCACACCCAGCAAGGATGTGTCTTTTGTCATTGTTGTTGCTTTACCATAAAATATCAATTAAATACTTTTCCAAAAGCTACGAGTATATATATTTTTGCTCAGAAGACAAAATAAAATAAGGCAGCCTTTACAGAAATATTGAGTATATAAAGTTTTTCTCAGAAGACAAAATAAAATAAAATAAGGCAGCCTTTACAGAAATATTAATAGCTACTCCTGTGTCCTGCCTCCATATGGAAGTTGAATGATCCCATCTGGGCAAGAATTCAAGACAAGCTCTCACATTGTCACAACAAATTCAGAAGTTTTCCTCCCTTACATCTGGCACCTCACATATAAGGATCTATCTTAAATAAACAATACAGAATACTGTCATAGACATCAGCTGTGAAAGAATTTGACCATGAATTGGCTGTGATCCAGCACTTTCTGAAAGCTCACTTGAGACTCTGAGCATTAGAGAGAGAGAAAAAAAAGGACTCTAATGTGTTCAGATGTGTCTGCGAAGCAGAATTAATGAGAGAACTTCCTAAAGAAATGAACTCCTGGATCTTAGACCGGATCTCTAAAAGCAAAATCTGTGAAAGAGACAAAATTTACTCACCTAAAAAGTCCTACAGGTGACTTAGAAGAGAGACAGATTTGCCATAACTTGTGAATGGGAATATTCTTTCTAATAGTCAAAGCTCTCCAGTGAAGGAGAAAAGCAAAAGACGTGAATTGTCTATTCTCTCATCCCTTTAGAAGAATCCCCTAAGTTAGGATTTAAATCAGGCCCTTGGGGTAGCCACGGTGGCGGGACAGTAACAGAAACTTCTGTGTGATGCTGAACCCACTGGGAGATCCTGGGTCCAGGTCTCAGGGCCCTGCGTCCACCAGGTAAACTCACATGTGTCATGGTCCGGGCTGGCTGAGGCTGGCAGGGTATCGCAGCAGCAAGATTATTGGCAGTACGCTCGCTCAAATAAAACCGGAAAAAATAATTTTTTTTGAGAGGTTTTTGCTATAGGGCGCATGCACTCAGCAGACACACAGAGAGAGACAGAGAGACAGAAAGCGAGAAATCACCCCCCCAGGGGAGATGGTCACGCCGCAATCCCTTCTCCTCCATTCTCCTCTCAGGATCTTGGGCACACACACGCGCCCGGCGTGAGTTTTAAGCCACCGGGTCCAGGACACTAACCAGGGTTGACTATATGAGAGTCCAGCGACATAGCCATTATGCTAACTGCTGGTCCTGGAAAAAATAAAATTTAAGAATAGAAGATAAATTTATGCCTTGGTAATTTATAAAGTGCCCACTTAATGTTTTTCCACAGTTTTGCAAAACCATAGCCACAAACACTGTTAGTCATGTTATTCATTATCATTTAATAGATTTTTTTTTATAGCCCATTGCCAAGGAAAACTTGGTTCTCTTTAAATAAATTAACAGATCTTCTCTTGTAATATAATTAAATGACCTTTTCAATTGCCTCAACTTTCTCTTTTCTTTTTTTTTTGAGAGATTTTTGCTCTAGGGATCGTGCACTGGTGCACTGACTGTAGAGACAGACAGAGACACAAAGTGAGAAATCATCCCCCGGGGGGATGGTCACACTTCAACCCCTTCTCTTCCAGTCTCCTCTTGGGATTCTGGGTGTGCATGCTCATGTGCGTGGCATGAGTTTTAAGCTGCCAGGCCTGGGGGCCTAACTGTGGTCAACTACGTGGGGGTCTAGTAATGTAACCATTGCACTGTCTGCTGGTCCTTCTCATGCCTCCTCTTTCAAGAAACATTACTATGGCAATCAATGATCTCAGGTGTCCTGTGTAATTCTTTCTCGGTATTGCATTTCTTTTTTTTTTTTTTTTTTGGG
>NW_006159861.1:2022916-2025934 GCF_000334495.1 Tupaia belangeri chinensis | reverse complement strand
ATGGCACCCACCCGCGCCCGGCGTGAGTTTAAGCCACAGGGTTCAGGACTTGAATAGCGGTCGACTACCTGGGGGTCCAGTGACACAGCCATTACACTAACTGCTGGTCTCGAATTACTTATTTAATTTTATTATTATTATAATATTATTTTCTTTTTAAAATTTGCTATAGGGCATGTGTGCTCACCAAAGAGAGACAGAGAGAGAGAGAGTGGAGAGAGAGAGAGAGAGAGAAATCAAATCACCAGGTCCAGGACTCAAACTGCAATTGACCATATGAGAGTCCAGCACCTTAAGCACCACACCACCTGCCAGTCCCCTGCCCAAAGCTGCTTTTAAAACGTTCACACTTGGGTCTTTCCTATAGCACAGCGACTCAGCACTGAGCAGAAGTGGCTGGATCACACGTGACGGTCCCCAGGGCTGAGTACTAGCCCAGGGGCTTGCACTGTGTGCTCAGGATCCCGATGCGATGGGAAGGATCATGATCGGAGGAAGTAGGATTGTCTCATAAGCAGGCCCCGTTGGGGGTGCTTCTTTATCTGTCCCTCTCTATTTTATAGTCACGTGCACTCTCTGACATAGATTAAAAATAATAAAAATAAAAAGCAAATAAAATGCTCCCACTCGTAAAGAGTCCCAGGCAGTCTGCAGAAAGAGCAGAATGGTTGTGGAGTAATGTGTGTATGCCTTCACCAAAAATCCATCACTGCTAGGTAGGCCCTCGCCAACAGTGTTCTTTTCAGGGTGGAACTGAGAATTGAAATAATAGCTTATTGACTGAATTTTTAAGATATTCTTCAGAAAGTCTTCATTTTAGCTGGAAGCAACTATTCTTTTGCCATCAACAATCCTCATTTCTAAGTATCCTTGCCTTCTTTTATTCAGTGTTTTATTTTCCTTGAGTTCTATTCTATTCTATTTTTATTTTTTGTCGATGTTATCGCTTTCTTTTTCTTTTCTTTTCTTTTTTTTTAGTTGAAGTTTTTCCCCTAGGGTGTGTGCACTTGCTGGAGAGAGAAATGGAGAGAAAGAAAGTAAGAAAACAACCCCCCCAACACACACACCCAGAAAGGATGGCCATGCTGCAATCCCTTCTCCTCCATTCTTTTTCTGGGATCTTGGGCATGCGCGTGCACACACACACACACACACACACACACACACACACACCTAGCATAAGTTTTAAGCCATCAGGTTTGGACCTCGATCTATGGCTAGCCCTAGGGGAGGCTAGTGAAGTACGGCTCCACCATCTGCTGGCCCTGATGTTATCACTTCTAATCATCAAATGACAAATTCTAAAACATATTATCAGGTGAATAGAATTCATCCCTTTAACTCATCCTCAGCATGGGTCAAAATATGGCTCAGGTATTCATTTCTATAGTGTAAGAGAACTGTGACAATAAGGAACATATTGAAAAACCAGCTTGTATGTTGTAAAGATGTACCATGATTGAATGTAAATTTTAAAATCAAATGAAAAATAAATTATATATGAAATAAGATGTGCACAGGACTTGAGATTTAGTTTTGAGCTGCCAGATCTGAACTTGAATTCTGAAGTCAGTCAGGTAGGTGCCAGCCACCTTAACTGCCATGCACCAGCTGGAATCAATAGCAGTTTCAAATGTATTCTTCTAGATCATCCCTGCAGCAAATATTGAGTGAGCTGGTTGGCCTATTTCTTGACCTACTTCTTAACCTCCTCCTTACTTCTACAGTGTATACAAAATTAGTGTAAATACTGTGGCTTGGGGGACCAGCAGTTAGTGTAATGGCTATGTCACTGGACTCCCATGTAGTCGACCGCGGTTTGCGTCCCGGACCCGGTGACTTAAACTCATACCAGGCACGTGTGCGTGTGTGCCCAAGATCCCAAGAGGAGAATGGAGGAGAAGGGATTGTGGCATGGCCATCACCCCTGGGGGGTGATTTCTTGCTTTCTGTCTCTCTGTTTCTTTCTGTAGCAAAACCCTCTCCCCCCCCCCCAAAAAAAAAATACTATGGCTTGGAATCTCTCATCTTGCCAGGACCCACTATTCAGAAAACACCCTTCAATTGTGGGGCCTATGCAGCTCCTAAATGCTGAGTATTGACTTGAACTCAGCAGAGAAGCAATCTTTCAAGTGTTTTAAAATTGCTACCATGCCGATGTGTCCTCAAAAAAATTTTCCCCTAAGGCTGAGATGACAAAATAAAATTTGACATGACATTTAATGTCTTATATAAAATTATCCACTGTTTGATGTAACTCTGTGAACATTTCATCCTAACACACTTGTGTGAGATTAACAATTATTTATAAAAAATAAAACTAAGGCCAGCCCATGACCAAGGGGTTATGTTAGCTGGATCCCACAAGGCCAACTTTGTGGCTGGAATCCTGGACTCAGAAGCCTGAAAAACATGTCATGTAGGGATACGTGTGTGCCCAAAATCTAGAAAGGGGAGTCAGCAGGTGGTGTAGTGATCAAGGGGCTAGACTCTTGCATGACTGACCACAGTTCGAGGCCTGGACCCAGCAGCTTGAAATTCATGCTGTACACATGTGTGTGCATGCCCAAAAGCCTGAGAGGAGAATGGAGGGAGAAGGGATTGTGGCATGGCCATACTCACTGGATGGGGATTTCTCACTTTCTCTCTGTCTCTCTCACGATTGCACAAGCCCTATAACAAAAATCTCTCTCTTTTTATAATAGAGGTTTTTACCTTAGAGTGCATGCATTTTTCAGAGAGACAGACAGTGAGAGTTTTCCTCTCTGAGAAAACTCCCCTCTGCTCCATCTCCATCCATTCTCCTCTGGGATCTTGGACACACACACGCAAACGCCAAGATGATTTTTAAGCAGCTGGGTCCAGGACTTGAACTGCAGTCAGCCATGTGGGAGTCCAGCAGAGTAATCACTACACCATCTGCTGGCGCTGCAAAAATCTCTTTAAGAAAACAGAAATCCTCGGAACCAGCAGTTAGCGTAATGGCTATGTCGCTGGACTCCCACGTAGTCGACCACG
>NW_006159861.1:1997168-2022258 GCF_000334495.1 Tupaia belangeri chinensis | reverse complement strand
TGTGAGAGTCCAGCAATGTAACCATTCTGCCATCTCTGGTCCCCAGAGATGAACTATTCTGCATAATATTTTAAAGCTCCTGTGCTATAACATTATTTGATTTCAAAAATCGAGGACTGATTTATGTCCTTTGAATGACATCACAACAAAAGTGGTTTTCAGTTAGCAAGATCAATAGAAGAGTGATGTCTGATGAAATGAGATACATCTAGAGAAACAACCCACGGGAAGCGTTTTCTATTCTGCACTGATGATTTATTTCTGGCCTAAAGAGAGAATTCTAAAATATAGGTTAATAGCTTCTGAAATCAAGAGGTTTTTATACACAGCATGGATATGTACCATTTAGGAAGTAGACCATTAATCTGGTTTGAATTTAGGCAGAATATTTGATCTTTTAAAAGGACAACAAACTAGATTTTGCAAGTAATCCAAACAATGAAATAAACAGTATTAATCATACCGATGTGAACAGTATCTGTTCTAGACATGATCTAGACAGGAGAGGAGGCACAGGCAGGAACCTGAGAACAAGATTGCCCTGGCCTGTTCTGTTGCTAATAACAGAGAATAGCTGAGTCTGGGTATTTGGAGAGCGTGGCTGGACTGGCTCACAGTTCAGAGGGCCATGGTCCAGGTGTCACATCTGGTAAGGGTATCTTTGTCGTTGGGTCCTGAGGCTATGAAGGCTGTCACATCAGAGAGAACAGAAGTTCATGTTGCTGTCTCTTCTTTATAAAACACCAGAATCTGGACCAGCAAGTGGCGTGGTGGCTAACGGTGATGAACTCCCACATGACTGACCATAGTTCGAGCCCTGGACCTCGTAGCTTGTTTTCTCTCTCTCTCTCTCTCTCTCTTTGTGTGCCCCTCTCTGGTCACATTAAAATAAATAAATAAATAAAGTTAAAAAAATAAAACAAACCAGGATCCAATCACAAAGGCCTATCCTAATGACTTTAATCCTGATCTCTTCCCAAAGGCCACATCATTCAGCACCATAGCCTGGTTAAAATTCTGCCCTCTTAGTCCTGTAACAATCAAATTTCAATATGTGAATTTTGAGGACAGGCATCAACACCACAGCAAATATAAATGATAAATGAACTTTTTGCAATCAAGAGCTATTGTCGATGTCAAAGAATATAATTTTGTTGGATTTGCTTTGTTTAAGATTGTTTTTCTTTTTTAACACATATTTATTTACTTATTTATTCATTTATCTGTTTATTTGTTGTAATTTTCTTTCCTTTTTTTTTTAAAGAGCGATTTTTGCTGTAGGGTGTATGCACTCATCATAGAGACAGAGAGACAGAAAGTGAGATGGTCATGCTGCAATCCTTTCTCTTCCATTTTCCTCTAGGGATTGGGCATGCATGCACATGGACCCAGTGTGAGTTCTAAGCTGCTCAGTCTGGAGCTCAAACCACAGTTGATTATGTGGGAGTTCAGCGATGCAACCCTTACACCTTCTACTGGCCCCTATCTGTTGTGATTTTCAAACTGCCAGGTCCGAGACTCAAACCACAGTTGGACATGTAGGAACACAGTGACCTAACTACCATGCCATCTGCTGTTCCCATGTTTGATCTCTAAGAACACCCCTTCAGCTCTCATCATCCTATCCGACTGTTAATGCTTGAAGTGAATAATAGAAATAATATTTCTCCAATAACTCAATCAAGCAGGAAGAAGTAAGTCATTTTCATCTGGAAGCTCTTCTGTTTCCATTCTTCCTTCACTTTACTTTTAATGTGGGCCATGGATATAAATATTTCAATCTATAATATATGCCTGATTCTGCTCCCATGTGGGACAAGTTGCATCTGCCATGTTAACGCCTGTAACTATACTTATCCAAAGTGTTCATCAAGTCTTCACGTGTGGCCTTCAGTTGTACCAAATGAGTCCAATGTGTAGGAAATAGAATCCAAGAGAGACAATATAACCTTCATTACAAAGTGCTTATGGCTGCCTTTCCAACTTTGGCCGAGTAGAAGGGCTCCAGGAAAGAAGGGTGGCAAGAAGAAGGGCTGTTCTGCCATCAAGGAGGTGCTGATCAGGATACACCATCGACATTCTCAACCACAAGAAATGTGCCCCTCTGGCACTCAAAGAAATCCTGAAATTTGCCATGAAGGAGATGGGGACTCCAGATGTGCACATTGATACCAGGCTCAACACAGCTGTCTGGGCCAAAGGAATAAGGAACGTCCCATATGGTATCCACGTGCAGTTGTCCAGAAAATGAAACGAGGGTGAAGATTCACCCAGCATAATCTACATTCTGGTGACCTACGTACCTGTTACCACTTTCAAAAATCTACAGTCAATGTGGATGAGAACTAACTGCTGGTTTTCAAATAAAGTTATAAAACCAAAAAAATTAAAATAAAACAAAGTAGTTATGGCTAACTGCATAATGTGGACAAAAGAACCTAGAAAGCAAGAAAAAATATCTGAGGAAAAATTTTTGCTGCTTTCTCTTCCTCTCAAGATCAAATTATGGGATCAGTAGGTGGCATGGTAGTCAAGGTGCTGGACCCTCACATGGCTGACTAGTTTGGAAATCCCCCAAAGCACTGGGAGTAATCCCAAAAATAGACAAACTGGATTACATCAGGTTAAAAAGTTTCTGCACAGCAAAATAATAATTAGAGTGAATCAACAAATCTCAGAATGGGGTGATACATTTATAGGCAAACTATGCCTCAGATAAGGGACTGATAACCAAAATACACAGGGAACTCAAGTAGCTTACCTGAAAAAAAAATCAACCCAATCAAAAGATGGACAAATGAGCTCAACAGACAACTCTCTATCTAAGAAAGACAGATGAACAGCCAAAAGGCACATGAAAAAATGCTCGACATCCCTCATCATAAGAAAGATGCAAACAAAATCACAATGAGATACCACCTTACCGTAGTCGAATGATGAAGATTTAAAAAAAATCAAGTATGATAACTGCTGGAGCGGCTGTGGAGAAAGAAAACTCTTCTACACTGTTGACAGGAATGTAAATTAGTCCAGTCACTGTGGAGAACAATATGGAGGTTCCTCAAAGACCCACAAATAGAACTACCACATGATCCAGCAATTCCACTCCTGGTTATCTGCCCAAAGGATAGGAATACACTCAGTCAGAAAAGTAATTGCACATCTAAGTTTATTGTGGCATTATTCACAATTGCTAAGACATGGAACCAACCCAGGTGTCCATGAACAAATGAGTGGACTGAAAAGTATGGCGAATATACCCTCTGGAATACTATTCAGCCATAAAAAAGCAATATAGGACCCTGGCATTTGATAGAATGTGGATGAATATGGAAGATTTATTGCTAAGCAAAGCAAGTAAGACTTGGAAAGAAAGGCATTGTTTGTCCCCACTCAATATATACTGAATGTCTGCACTTTATGGCAGAAACTGGAAGATTGGAAGGTATAAAGGATGGAGAGCAACTGTGGATACTTGAGACAGTGTGGGAGGGGGGTGGGAAGTGGGGCAGGCAGAGAGGGGGGGGATTAAGGGGAAAAAAGAAGCAAAACATTTAAGGAACACAAAAATGGGAAATTATCTGTTGATAACTGTATGATATTTTTGATTGAACTAATATAAACTATATTCATAATGAGAAAATTCATTTGTATGCTGTAATGATACTCAGTGGTTGAGTGTAAAAATAAAGAAAGAAACAAGAAAATCATATCAGGTACTTGTGTGTGTGTGCCCAGAATGTCAGGAGGAAAATGGAGGAGGGTCATCCCCTTTGGGAATGATGTTTCGCCTTCCCTTTGACTGTCTTTCTCAGACAAATGCATGTGCCCTGTGTCAAAAACCTTAAAAAAACAAGATTGAATTATCACCTTATACTTGGGAGATTAGATGCAAGCACTAGTGCTTTGCTACTTTTAAAGTTTCCTTGAGGATTTAGTATGTCCACTCGTCTTACTGCAAAGCTCTGTCTTCATATCCTTATTAGAATTTACTAGTCTGAATTCAGGGAGCTTGAGCTTAGAGTTGGAGGAAAAAAACTATCTACAGAATCCATCTTAACAAACTCAGGTGGAATTAGCTAACTACTTATAAAACAAAAACAAATTTTGGTAATTTTTTATAAATTAAAGTAAAAACATATACACAGCAAACCCCTTGCTACTAGTTTGCCTTTTGGGATATTTTCCAGAATGTGGGTGGCAGCTTTTGTTGGCACCTTTTTGCTCTTGGCCAACATGCGCAAGGAATGGCTGAGATCAGTCTCCATGAAGTCACTGGCTCACCCTGTGATTAAACTAAGTACCTGATTTTCTTAGAGGCAATGACATTGTCATCTTTCAAAGAAGTTGGGACCCCTGGGTAGGCAAGTAGATAAAACGTCATACTGCAATAAGGCGTTCAGCAGTATCTTGGCTATTCTGTCTAGAAATGGCTTAATGTGACTTAGTGGTGATGTTGTTGTCATCTCTTCAATTCACTCGATAAAAAGTATGACACGATGCAATGCACAGGTAAGAACCGTCTTCAGCTTCCTTAAGCAAAGCTATTTGGGGAAGAGCTGAGCTGTTTAGGATAAAGCTGCCTGGCTGTCCTTCAGAACAACTAATATTTGCCTCAATTTTTTGTTTCTCAGTACAAGCTTCGGCTTGTCCCAATCCTGCTTTGAAACTCATCACTGTAAAGCTGTAACTTGAGGACTTACAGGAAGGTCTTCATCAGTCTAGCTGTTCTTTTGACATAAGCCTGCCCATGCTGGGATTTTACCTGTCTGCTTAAGACTGTTCTATTCATAGGGACCAGCAGTTGGCATAATGGCTATGTCACTGGACTCCCATGGCATCGACCGTGGTTCGAGTCCCAGAATCGATGGCGTAAACTTACACTGGGCATTTGTGCGTGTGTGCCTGTATTCTATTCAAGCCCTCTACTAGGGCAGACATAAATGTAAAACTGAGGACTGTCACTATGAGAGTCAAGGGCAAGGTAAACCTTAGTCTCAATAGTAAATTGAGCAGGGTGGTAGGCAGAATATTTGCCTCTCTATGTTAAATATTCCCATGACCAGAGTTGGCCCATAGTCTAGTGGCTAAGGGGACCAGATTACACATGGCAGAACCAGAGGTTCGAATACTTGCTCCAAAAGTTTGAAAATCACACTGGACATGTGTGCCCCAAATTCTGACAAGATGGAGAAATGGAGAAGATGTCGCAGGGCTACCAGACCCCATGGGTGTATGTTTTCTCCCTCTCCACCTCTTTCTGGGAAGTCTCCATGCCATCTGGCAAATTTTAAAAATACATATATTTAAAAAAAAATACATATATTTTAAAATTATTGTTGTTATTATCACCAGAGGCAAACAGAAAGGCAGAGAAAGAAAGAAACCCCAAATAAGGCGTGGTTTCATTGCAATTCTTTCTCCCCAGTTTCATCCTGCCAGGATTTGGAGCACATACACATGTGCCTGGTATGTTTGTTTGTCAAGCCTATGGGATTAGGATTTGAACCATGCAGTTGGCCATGTGTGATCCAACTCTCTCAACCTTCAGGCCACAGGGCCAACTCAAAAGGAAAAAAATTCAAGGGCCAGCAGATGGTTACACCTCCCCCCCGCCCCCAGGGAAGATGGCCGTGCCACAATCCCCTCTCTTCCATTCTCCTCCTGGGATCTTCAGCATGTGCACACATGCTCCTGTGGATGTTTCAAGCCACCAGTCCGAGACTCAAACCTTGGTAAGTCATATTGGAGTCCAGTGACAAAATCACTATGCCATCTGCTGGCCCTTTGAATATACTATCTAAAATGACAAAAGGTGATGTAATTAAATTAAGAACCTCAAGAAGAGGAAATGAGTCCAGATTCTCTAATGAAGTTAATGTGATCCTAAGGGTCCTTAGAAGAGAAAGGGGAGTTAGGAGTGTCAGAGTCCAAGAGAGATCTGAAGTTGGTTTGCTACTGGCTTTGAAGGTAGAGGAAGGGTCTCTTAATCAAGGAGTCCAGGAGTGCAGAAGGGCCCTAGAAGCTGGAAAGGGCAAGAAAAAGGAATATCCTTCACCAGGTAATGGGCAAGGTCAAAATCTATTCCAAATATTATATACAGTGTTGTCATTTTCAAGGTGTTTCTATTAAAGTCAAGAGGAAGAAAATGATGTTTTCTGAGTACCAGTTATTTATTGCCTCATAACAAACTGCCCTCAATTATATATAATAGTTAATTCCATCAATTCCAGCAATCACCCTGTATAATTTAATCTCTACCTCTTCCCACAGAAGCAGGAACTGAGGATTAGCTACATGTAATTACCTCATTGCTTTTCCCCCAATGATTCAATGTATTTCTTTTAATAATGAGCATTAAAAAAATATTTTGAGGGAACCAGCAGTTAGCATAATGGCTATGTCGCTGGACTCCCACGTAGTCGACCGCGGTTCGTGTCCTGGACCCGGTGGCTTAAAACTCACGCCGGGCACGTGTGCGTGCGTGCCCAAGATCCCGAGAGGAGAATGGAGGAGAAGGGATTGCGGTATGACCATCCCCCCTGGGGGGTGATTTCTCGCTTTCTGTCTCTATGTCTCTCTCTGTCTGTCTGGCGAGCGCACGCACCCTACAGTGAAAATCTCTCCAAAAAAAAAAAAAAATTTTGAGTAGAGCTTATGGGGTCATCTTATCTTGAATACTGCCATCTCCAAATCACAAAGTTTGAACTAGATCCCAAAATAATCTTATGCTTATTTCTGATGATCAGCAAACAAATATAAAAAAGTGAAACTTTAATATCTGGTGCATTTTTGCTTTCTATTTTAACAAAATTAAAAAGCAACATGATTATAAATGATTCTGTATAATTTTCAGCACGATTGAATTTCCTGCACTTCAATTACATAGTTTAATTGTATTCTGCAATATCCATATTTTAAAAACTAGAACTAAAGGGGAAATAAAAAATTGAATTAAGCATTAAAAGATGCCCACATCATTAATTAATGAAGACTCTTATAATAATTATGCAGAAACTACAGCACAAACAGAAACAGATTGGAACTGTGATTCAAATTACAAAATTGTCATGTTGACATTATAATATAAAATAATTTAGTAATTTTTTCGTAATTATTCTTTCGTTAAGTTAACCCTAAGGACGAACCTAGCACTTACGAGCGACTTTAGAGCTGGTTTTGAAACACTTCAACATATAATTATCTCCAAAATATGGAAATGATCATTGAGAATAAGACTTTAAATAATTAGAGAAATTACCATGGCTGCAAATAGAACTACTGCTTCATTCTGTAATTTGGCTAGTTTTGCCTTTTCAATATTGACTGTTTGTAGACATAGCCATTAATAATAACCTTGCATGGTGCAGAGTTTTCTTAGTTCACTTAGAGTTCACTCTTGTACACAAAGTCACCTTGTTGCTTCACATGTATTTTCCTCATAAACCATTCTTTAATACAAGAAAATAGTGATAATTATGTTTCATAAAATGTATTTTCAAGCCAGCTTGTGGTGTAGTGGTAAAGGCAGCTGGATTCCACAGGGCTGACTGTGCAGTTCAAGTCCCAGATCCAGAGGCTTGAAAAACATGCTAGAAGAAAACCCATAAAGAGAGGTAAATGGAGGGGAGAGGGTTGTGGCATGATCATGACCCATTGGGAACACTCTCTCATTTTCCCTCTCTCTCTCTCTGTCTCTGGAGAACACATATACCCTCTTAACGATTTTTAAAAATGCATTTTTTATGTAAGTACACTTTAAAATGTAATTTATCATAGATTCACAGGAGCTTCTCTATTTCCATACCTTTCCTAAGACTTCTAAATGGTGTTTACTCAATAACTATAGTTGTACATGTGGATGTTCTTATAGAACAAAGTCTTCTGCATATATTCTTCAATTGTATTCGCTGACAATGTAATGCTCCCCTTAGGCTTCACTAAAGATGGCACGGGTCAGTCAGGGCCCCATTATGGCTTCTGTGGGTCCTGGGTATTTTTGTCTTCCTTGGTCCTTTTCTCCATTAAAACATGCACATGCACACATGCACGCACACACAGACACACATGCACAAACTATGCAAAATTTGGTTTCACGGCTACTTGGGTATATAGATAATTTTTTAATTTTACTATTGTATATTAAATCAACTTTTTGACCTAAAAGCTTATTATTTTCTTCTCATTAAAAAGTAAATTAACCAAGTGGGCCAGCCCATGGCCTGGTTGCTAAGGCAGCTGGATACTGCAGTGCCAATGGCACAGTTTGAGTCCTAGATTTGGCAGCTTGTAAAACATGGTGTGTGTGTGTGTGTGTGTGTGTGTGTGTGCATGTGTGTGTTTGTCAAAATCCCAAAAGGATGGAAATATGGAGGAAAAGAAATTGAGAAATGAACATCCCCCAGGGGAGTTGCCTTTTTACTCTTCCCCACTTCTCTCTCTCTCTTCACACACGTGCCCTCTGGAAAATCAATAAAGGAAGAAAGAGAAAGCATTTTAGTGGGTTCCTAAAAATAATGAGTACTTTCCACTCTATGTCTAATGGACAAGTTGACCCTGGGGTTAATAAGAAAACCTATATATTTCTTCAAAATAATTTCTATTTGAACAAAAAAGGTTGAACTTGAGGTTACTTCAAAGTTATACCACAACCAGACTTTTTTAGTAGAAATGATAATCTTCTAATTATTTCCCAGGAATTGGTAAGAAGTAGTAAAATCAAGTGACTTGAAATCCACTCATTCTCCCATAGATCTCATGGTGGTACAAGCATGAGGTTATATAATAGAAGCTGTTATGAACTTGAATATTCACCAAAGAGTAGAGAATTGCTTTTAGGGCTAGCAGATGGTATAATGGTTACATCACTGGACTCCCACTTAGTTGACCACAGTTCGAATCCTGGACCCAGCAGCTTTTAACTCATGCCAGACGTGTGTGTGTGTGCGTGAGCCTAAAATCCCAAGAGGAGAATGCAGGAGAAGGAATTGTGGCATGGCCATCCCCCTTGAAGATGATTTCTTGCATTCTGTCTCTCTGTCTTTTTCTATCTCTCATTTCTCCATTGAGTGCATGAAGAGATAAAAAAACTCTCTATATAAAAAAAACTATTTTATACCTATCTTAAAACATTTGCTGTGACCAGCCAATGAAAAATGAAGAACGTTGCAATCTCTGGGGAAAAAAAAAAAAAAAAGGATTTTATATTGTCATGGAGAATGGCTGAATCTATGAGATTCTCACCTTTAATGAGAAATCACAGGTGGGAAAGGCATGGATACAGCCAAATTTTCTTTCTTGAAGAAGAAATACTAAACAATATATGGCTTAAGTAATGAATTTAAAAGAATATGGATATTAAAGAATCAAATAAAAGTTCTCTCCAGGTAAATGGAAATACCCAGTTTATGTCTCACCATTCTACTCACTGTAGTCTTTTCAGGAACAGTGTATGGCATTTGACTACTGAGCAGGATTAACGTGTCCTGTGAAACCAGCACTGGCACGTATGAAGTGACAGAGAACATTTATGGGATTCCCACTTGCTCTCGCCTCAGAAATGTCTTCATTTCATTTAATATCTATATGTTTTATTTTTTCACAGAACAGATCCATTGATATAACTTACATTTCTTTAAATTGATTATGTGGGTTTTGGAAACTTATATTTGAAGTTAAAAAATGTTATCTAAGCATAATGCTTATTTTTTTAAATAACTGAACTTAAAGTATCTGTTGACAGAATTAATCAGTGCTACAGAAATAATAATCAATGTGGTTTACTTCTAAACAAGAATATGTGTGATTAGGCCCGGTGAAAGGCAAACATGATTTGCTTGGGGGTGATCAGATACAGGGGTTCCTTTATTTGATCTCAAGAGTGAGAGACAAAATTTGGAATTTAGTGAAAAGAGTTTTCCCATTGATCTGGCTCCAAAAGGTAGGACATCTGGAAGTAGGGACTTGTAGGCCATAGGTGGGTTTTACAATTTCTAGGTTGGTGATTGAAAAGGAATGTCAGGGGACCAGCAGTTAGCATAATGGCTATGTCACTGGACTCACATGTAGTCGACCGTGGTTCGAGTCCCGGACCTGGTGGCTTAAAACTCAAGATCCTGAGAGAAGAAAGGAGGAGAAGGGATTGCGGCATGGCCATCCCCCCTGGGGGGTGATTTCTCACTTTCTGTCTCTCTGTCTCTCTCTGTCTTTCTGGCAAGGGCACGTGCCCTATAGCAGAAACCTCTAAAAATGTTTTTTTTTTCTTTTTTTTAAAAAAAGGAGTATCTGTGTTTCAGGAAGGGATCAGCAAAGAGTGTACTTTAACAGAGCTAAGGGGACTTGTATACATCACGAGATATTGTCTCAAGGACAGGATGTGGGAAGAGTCCTGTTATCAGTGAGTCAAAATGGTCTGTAATGTTTGTGGGTGTGGCTCACCCCAGGCCTTCTGGAAGAGATTTTGGAAAATAGGAAAAAGCAGTTAGACTTCTGTTCTCATATCCATAAATTAATCTGTATCTTATAAATAAAACTTTCCTCTTTTTAAAATTTTGTTTTCATTTCTTTCATGAGAAAGTGACACAGAAAGACAGGCAGTCACCCATGACCGGCTCTTGTCATGCTGAGATCTCCACTAGCCATCAAGGGCACATGCATGTATGTCCCTGCATGTTTCAGGTCAACTAGGATTTGAATCTCAAAACCGTGTGTTACCACCTGCACCATCATGACTGGGCCAGGGTTAAGTTTTCAAAGCAGTGTTAAGTCCTGTGTTCGTATGTAGGTTATCAAAATGGTATATGTTTATATACTTTAAGCCTTTCAGTCTAAAATTTATTTCCTTTTAGCTTAAGGTATCATTAAAAATAAAAATTGTTATATTAAAAGTATACAGTGTGGTGTTTGGAGATTACACACACACACACGTGCACACACATACATTGTGAGGTGATTATCATGATCAAATTAAGTAATGCATCTATCACCTCATAGAATTATCATTTTTTTTTTTGAAGAGGTTTTTGCTATAGGGCGCGTGCGCTCGCCAGACAGACAGAGAGAGACAGAGAGATAGAAAGTGAGAAATCACCCTCCAGAGGGGATGGTCACGCCGCAATCCCTTCTCCTCCATTCTCCTCTCAGGATCTTGGGCACACACGCACACGCGCCCGGCGTGAGTTTTAAGCCACTGGGTCCGGGACGCGAACCGCGGTCGACTACGTGGGAGTCCAGCGACATAGCCATTACGCTAACTGCTGGTTCCTGAATTATCATGCTTTTAAAAGTTTTTTTAAAATATTTATTTATTTCATGAGCGAGAGAGACAGAAGGACAGATAGACAGAGACAGAGATAAGGCACACTTGACAGCATCAAGAATCTGACATCCCCAACCTCAGTCAGACTGGGTCATGGTCACATATCTACCTGTAAAACTCATGTAAGTCTCTGAACACAAATCTGTTACCTTTCCATGGGGGTCCGCCCTACAGGGCATTTCATTTTACTGCTGGCCCCACCATTTCTTTTTCTTCTGCTTTCCTTTTCTTCCTTCTTTTTTTTTTTTTTTTAATTCTTTCTTCTTGCTTTCCTTATCTTTCTGTCTTCTTTTGTGTGGTGAATCATTTTAAAATCTACTCATTTAGCAAATTTTCAGTATCCAGTGGCATCAAGATACCATGTTGTACATTAGATCTCCACAACTTATTTACCTTATAACTAAAAGTTCATAACTGTTGATCAAAATCACCTCTTTCCCACCATTTTCCAAAACATGGCCATCAACCTTCCACCCTGTGCCTCTGACTTCGGTTTCTTAGATTCTACATGTCTAAGAGATGCATGGCAGTATTTGTCTTCCCGCATCTAGCTTTTTCACTTAGCACAATGTTCTCTGGGAATATATATATATATGTATATATATATATAAATATATATAAATATAAATGGCAGAATTTATATAAGTATATATATATATATATATATATATTTAATTTCTCAGCAATATATAATAACCAATATGAGCAAGTCCTGTATAGGGCGCATGCGCTCGCCAGACAGACAGAGACAGACAGAGAGACAGAAAGTGAGAAATCACCCCCTAGAGGGGATGGTCACACCGCAATCCCTTCTCCTCCATTCTCCTCTCGGGATCTGAGACACACGCACACACGTGCCCAGCGTGAGTTTTAAGCCACCGGGTCCAGGACGTGAACCGTGGCCGACTACATGGGAGTCCAGCGATATAGCCATTACGCTAACTGCTAACTGCTGGTCCCAGAATTTCCTTTCTTAAGGATAAATAATATAGGTTGTTTTTTTTTGTTTGTTTGTTTGGTTTTTTTTTTGGTGTGTGGAGACACACGCACACACGTGCCCAGCGTGAGTTTTAAGCCACCGGGTCCAGGACGTGAACCGTGGCCGACTACATGGGAGTCCAGCGATATAGCCATTACGCTAACTGCTAACTGCTGGTCCCAGAATTTCCTTTCTTAAGGATAAATAATATAGGTTGTTTTTTTTTGTTTGTTTGTTTGGTTTTTTTTTTGGTGTGTGTGTGTATCACATTTCTTTCTTGATCTATCATCAGACATTTCGGTTCTTTCCATATCTTGGCTATTGTGAGTAATACTGCAGTGGTCATAGGAATGAGGATACTGATTTCGAGATTACGATTCTGATTCCTTTGCTCACATATTCAGAGTGGGAATGCTGGCTTAGATGCCAGCTCTGTTTTCAGTGTTTTTGAGGAACTTCTGTACTGTATTCCGAAGGACTAGAGCAATTTGCTGTCAGGTTAGCAGTGCACTCTAGCATAGTCCCATTTTCTCCATGTCTTTACCACTTGACTTTTTAAAATAGCCACTCTAACAGGAGTCAGGTGATAGTCATTGCGACTTTGATTTGCACTTCTCTGATGAGTGATGTTGAGCACTTTTTCATATACCTGTTTATCTGGTGACTGCTTGCCTGTCTTCTTTGGGAAAAAATGTCTATTCACATCCTTTTCAAATTTATTAGATTACTGGATTTTTTTCTGTTGTATAAGTTAATTATGCATTTTGGAAATACAGCATACTCAAGTGTATGGGATGCAGAAGAAAAGCAGTTCTAAAAGAAAAGTTTACAATGATAAATGTCTACATTAAGAAAAATGAAAAATATTCAAAAAATCTAATATAAAAATCTAATATTGTACATTAAAAAAAAAGAGAAAGAAGAATAAACTAAACCCAAAGTTAGTATAAGGAAGGGGAAAAAACCCACAAAGCTCAGAGCAAAAATAAATAAAATAGACAATATCAAAGCAATAGAAAAGATAAATGAGACTAAGAGTGTTTTTTAAGATAAACAAAATTGACATACTTGTAGCTATAGTAACCAAGAAAAAGAGGAGATTTGAAGTCACAGAAGTCAAAAACAAAAGAGGAGGCATTGCAACTTCTACCACTGAAACTCCAGAAATCTTAACAGCCAGGGTTAGCAGATACATGGAAGTTAAGGCAGCTGGGACCCCCATGGCCCACTACTGTGCGGTTCATGTCCTGGACCTGGCGGCTTGAAAATTACACTGCGTGCATGAGTGTGCATGATCAAGATCCAGAGCAGATAATGGAGAAGAGATTATGGTCTGGTTTTTTCCCCTGGAGGGCGATTTCTCACTTTCCCTTTCATTGTCTGTCTCTCTCTGGCCAATCACATGCAACCTATGGCAAAAATCCTTAAAGATAATAAAATAAGTATAATAATAAAAATAGCATGATACCAGCATAAACTCAGACAAATAGACAATGGAATAGAGCAGAGCCCAGAAATAACGAATGCAGTTATAGTTGATTTTTGACAAAGGTACCAAGGATACACAATGGGGAAAGAAGTCGCATCAACCACTGGTGTTAGGACAACTGAATACCCACATGCAGAATTGAACACTTAACTCACATTATGTACACAACCCACACAAAATGACTTAAAGACTTAAGCATAATACTCCAAACTGAAGCTCCAGAAGAAAACATGGAAAAAACTTTCTGGCACTAGTCTTAGCAAAAATATGACTATTGGACCAGCAGGTGGAGTGTTGTTCAAGTGCTGGATCTCACATGGCTGGCTGCACAGTTCTAGTCCTGTAATCAGCAACTTGAAAATCATGCTGAATACGTGTTGTGTGTGCCCAAGATCCTGAGAGGAGGAGACTGGAGGAAAAGGCCATTTAAAGTCCAGGTGGCATTTCCCCCACTGGAGAATGATTTCACTATCTTTCTCTTGCCTCTATCTGTCGAGCACATGTGCTGTATAGCAAAATCTAAAATATATATATGTATATATATATGTGTGTGTGTGTGTGTATGTGTGTGTGTATAGCTTCAAAAACATAAGCAACAGAAGGAAAAATAAAAATGTGGTGGTATGTCAAACTTGAAATTTCTTTACAGCACATGAACCAATCAACAAAATGAATGCATGACCTGGGAAATGGGAGAATGATATTTGAAAGCCATAGATTCAATAGGAGGTCAATATTTACTTTGGAGATATTTGTTAGTCAGACCTCGCGTCTCTCAAACTGAGTTTAAAAAGAATGTTTTCTATTATAACTTTCATCTATAGAATAGTGCCTAAAAATAATAGATGCTAAGGTGTTGTATAGAATATTTGCCAAATGCATTAAATGGTTAGATCATTCACCAACTTCACTTGTCCAGCTCATGCTAACATAGGACCCTGCTTATTTATTTTTCACTCTTTTATCTATACATGGAGAACAAGAGGCTACAACTATTACTCAAAACTACATGTCTTTTGGCAGATTGAATATTGTAGTAGAAGCTACTACCCAAGCATATTATAAAAAAAAATTTTATGAAATATAAATGAACTGAAAGGATTTAACAAATGTATCATATTCCAGATACTATATAATCACAATAGATTAAAAAAACTTCCAAGAATAAATTCCATTGCATACATTTTTTTATTAGGAACATATTTGAGTAACAAAATAAATCAAAATATTTTTGGTACTACATTTCGAATTAGACTTTTTTTTTCCTTAGAGAGAAATTTTTGCTACAGGGTATGTGCGCTTACCAGAGAGACAGAATCACCCCCCAGGGAGAAAGGCCATGCCACAATCTCCTCTCTTCCATTCCCCTCTTGGGATCTTGGGCACGCATGCACACGTGCCTGGCGTGAGTTTGAAGTTGCCCTGTTCTGGAACTTGAACTTCAGTAGGTCATGTGGTAGTTCAGCAACAAAACCTTCATGCTATCTGCTGATCCCAAAGGAGACATTTTTTATTGCCAGAGGGCACATGTGTTTGCCAGAGAGAGAGAGAAAGAGGGAAAAAGCACCCCTAATGACATGTAGTTGTGTTGCAATCCTTTTTACTACATTTCTCCTCCTATGAGAATTTTGGGCATGTACACACATGTACCTGGATCATGTGGGAGTTCAGCAACAAAACCTTCATTCTATCTGCTGATCCCAAAGGAGACATTTTTTTATTGCCAGAGGGCACATGTGTTTGCCAGAGAGAGAGAGAGAAAGAGGGAAAAAGCACCCCTAATGATACGTAGTTGTGTTGCAATCCTTTTTACTACGTTTCTCCTCCTATGAGAATTTTGGGCATGTACACACATGTACCTGGCATGTTATTCAAGCTGTTGGACTGGGGCTCTAAGGCAGCTGGCCCTATGGGATCCAGCATTCTATGCATGGTGCCCGACTGCTGAGCTATCTGGCTGGCCATCCAATGACACCTAAATAGAAGACATGCACACACACACACACACACACAAATTCTAAATTACTTACATCTCTGTTTATTTGATATTTTTAAATGACTGCAAAAGAGCTGCCTAAAATGCAAATGATCACATTTAGTCAGATTATTTTCTGAGAAAATGAATCAGATGTTCCAGTTATTGCAGGTATTATCTTGTGCCAAATCCTATTCATTTATGAAATATTTCATACCATGTCATAAAATAATATTTGCAAAGTTGGCTTAGATCAGATTGGAGAAGAACAATTTTAATAATTGAAAATAGGCTCATGAAGACATAAAGAAAGGGTAATAATACATGTCATTGAATGGGATGTAGAAAGTATGAAAAAAAAGTCCTACATGGGTTGGTGTGAATTGCAATCTTGAGCATTAAGTCAATAGTCTGAAAAGGAAAAGAAAATCTCACATTGTAGAACATGGATTTTGTTTCTCTGTTTTATTATGGCTTGGTAATACTGACTTGGTAGGTGTACAAAAATTAGAGTAAACAGGGAAGTAAATATACCTAGAGAGGTCATAAATTTAGCAAGAAATATAAGAAAATAAAATTCAGCTTGGAAAAATATAATGTCAGGGATAAGATCATCGCAAAAGGCAATACGCAGAGTTTTTTTTCCAACGTGCAAGTTAAAAATTCAGCAATTTTATAGTGAAACTAATAATTGGGAAAAAATGTATGAGCAAAATACAGTAAATTTATGTGTGATTTTAAATTTAATTTTAATGAAGAAAATCTAGCCCAACCTCTATCAGTTTCCATTCTAGAGCATTCTATAATAGGTCCACATTGGGCATTAATAAATCAGTGTCCTTTGGTAACTATATTCGCAGTAATTACAGGCTCAGGCCTCAGGCTTAGAACAGAGTCAGAAAAGATTTATGGATGGGTAGGCATGCCAAACTTCCTACTTCATGTTTTTACTTGTTTTTCTTTTTCTTTCAAAGAGTCACATTTCCGAATCTTCTAATGTTCACATGTAACAAAACAAAATGCCAGATACTTCTCCCACATTTACTTAAAATTTATATTTTTATTCTGTAGGAAAGCAATTTTTCATTAAAGCCCAAAAAAGATGCTTTTAGAAAACGCATCCATCACTTAGTCTCATATTCTGTATTTTGCAGATAATTTCACAGCTAATTACAGAATAGATATAAAGTGAACAATTAAATCCATAGGATATTTCCAAACTGAGTTTTAAACAGCAGTAACTTTCCTTCTAAATTGATAAATGCAGATTAATATGAAAATAAATTCAAATGCAGTGATTACAATTGCCCTCTTTTTAAAAGATGGGAAATGAAAAAGTTAAGAGATCTTTATCCCTTAAAACGTCATTAATTTGAACTGCTCAGGTCTAGTTTTAGAGTTTTTTCAGAACTCTGGGTATTTGAGGTTGCAAAAATTTTTCAGAGATTTACAAACACACTGCCTTCTTGATTTACTAATTTTGGCATTTCTCAAACAGAACTGTGTAATGCCCACTTTACACACACACACATATTATATATATGCACATGTGTAGAGTTTTCTCTCAGATGTAGTTTTAAATCGTTCTTGATCCTAATATTTACAATATTGATCCTAATATTTACAACAGAATTTTTCAAGGCTTTTATTATTGCTGATATACATTGTGAATTTTTTTTTTTTGAGGGATTTTTGCTATAGGGCGCGTGCGCTCGCCAGAAAGATAGAGACAGCGAGACAGAAAGGGAGAAATCAGTCCCCAGGGGGATGGCCACGCCGCAATCCCTTCTCCTCCATTCTCCTTTCAGGATCTTGGGCATGCTCGCACGCGCACCTGGCATGAGTTTAAGCCACCCAGTCTGAGACTCGAACCCCGGTAGACTACATGGGAGTCCAGCGACATAGCCAATACTCCATCTGCTGATATCTACATTGTGAGTTTTTAAATTCCAATGTGAATTTCACATTTTCTCAAACAGATCCAAATATTTCTTTAAAAGCAAACTTGTTTGGGGCCAGCAAGCTGGCCTGGAGGTTAAGATGGCTGGATCCCATATGGCAACTGTGCAGTTCGAGTCCTCCACCCGGCAGCTTGAACAACAAGCTGGCTGTGTGCGTGCATACCCAGAAAATCTCGAGAGGATCGTTAAGGAAGAGGGATTGTAGCAGGGCCACCCTCCAGGGAGAGTGCTTTCTTACTTTCTTTTTCTCTCTCTCTTTCTGGCTAGCACATAAGCCCTAAAGTAAAGATAAATGAATAAACAAACAAATAAAAAGCAAAATTGTTCAAAAATTGTTGTTAAAGATTTGAATAAAAAGTGCACAAATTTTAAGTGTATAGCTCAGTTAACTTTCTCAAATACATTTTTAAACTGAATTGGATTGATCAAAAAACATGTTATAAGTAATCTGGAATCTCTTTATAACCAGTTTCACTCATGACCCTCCCTCCACCCTGACATATAATACCAAGAATTGCACATGCCCCATCTTAATTCTATAAACACTGATTCAGATAGGATAGACTTTTCTGTAGCTAGTTTACTTTCTTTTACTTATTTACTTTTTTGAGAGATTTTTCTATAGACTGTATAGAAAAATTGCCAGAGAGACAGAGAGAGACAGAAAGCAAGAAATCATTCCCAGGGGGGAAGGCCACGGTGCAATCCCTTCTCCATTCTCCTCTCAGGATCTTAGGCACACACACACGTGTGCCTGGCATAAGTTTGAAGCCACTGGGTCCGGGATTCGAAGAGAAGTCGGCTATGTGGGAATCCAGTGATGTAAACATTCCACCATCTGCTGACCCTGTAGCTGGTTTACTTTCTAAACTTATTTTTTTTTCTTTTTAATTAAACTTTACTTTGCAATAACTGTAGATGATTCACATGTAGTTGTAAGAAATAGTACAGAAAGATTATATATGCCCTTCGCCCAGTTTTCCCCAATGGCGACATTATGCATAACTATAGTAAATGTCAGATTCGAGATATTGACAGCGATGCACTCCCCTGACCTTATTCAGATTTCACATATACATGCACCTCTCTGTGTGAGTGTATTTAGTTCTATGCAGTTTTACTCATGTAGCTATTGCTATAGACAGCGTACGGAGGAGTTCTAGTGCAAGGATGCTCTTGCTTCGCCATCTCTTTCATGCCTACTCCCACCTCTTTGGCCTTCTCTCTCACACTACCAACCTCATACCTAACCCTTGGGAAGTACTTATTTATTTGCTAATCGCCATAATTTTTATATATCGATAATGTTACATAATATAGACAGACACAATAGAATATTCTTCAGCATTAAAAAAGACAAAGCCTTGTCATTTGATGTTGAATGAGTCTACAAGACACTGTGCTGGGTGAAATAAAGCAGGCACAGAAGGATGACTACCACTCCTGCTCCCTCATATGGAAATGAAAATAAAACAATGGCCTCAGGGAGGTAAAGGGATAAGAATGACTGAGAGGCTGGGAGGAAAGGAGGGGGAGATAGAGAAATGTTTATTCATGGAAACGAAATTGCAGATATACAGGAGGAACAACAGTTGCAAAAATTTTTCAGAGATTTACAAACACACTGCCTTCTTGATTTACTAATTTTGGCATTTCTCAAACAGAACTGTGTAATGCCCACTTTACACACACACACATATTATATATATGCACATGTGTATAGTTTTCTCTCAGATGTAGTTTTAAATCGTTCTTGATCCTAATATTTACAATATTGATCCTAATATTTACAACAGAATTTTTCAAGGCTTTTATTATTGCTGATATACATTGTGAATTTTTTTTTTTTTGAGGGATTTTTGCTATAGGGCGCGTGCGCTCGCCAGAAAGATAGAGACAGCGAGACAGAAAGGGAGAAATCAGTCCCCAGGGGGATGGCCACGCCGCAATCCCTTCTCCTCCATTCTCCTTTCAGGATCTTGGGCATGCTCGCACGCGCACCTGGCATGAGTTTAAGCCACCCAGTCTGAGACTCGAACCCCGGTAGACTACATGGGAGTCCAGCGACATAGCCAATACTCCATCTGCTGATATCTACATTGTGAGTTTTTAAATTCCAATGTGAATTTCACATTTTCTCAAACAGATCCAAATATTTCTTTAAAAGCAAACTTGTTTGGGGCCAGCAAGCTGGCCTGGAGGTTAAGATGGCTGGATCCCATATGGCAACTGTGCAGTTCGAGTCCTCCACCCGGCAGCTTGAACAACAAGCTGGCTGTGTGCGTGCATACCCAGAAAATCTCGAGAGGATCGTTAAGGAAGAGGGATTGTAGCAGGGCCACCCTCCAGGGAGAGTGCTTTCTTACTTTCTTTTTCTCTCTCTCTTTCTGGCTAGCACATAAGCCCTAAAGTAAAGATAAATGAATAAACAAACAAATAAAAAGCAAAATTGTTCAAAAATTGTTGTTAAAGATTTGAATAAAAAGTGCACAAATTTTAAGTGTATAGCTCAGTTAACTTTCTCAAATACATTTTTAAACTGAATTGGATTGATCAAAAAACATGTTATAAGTAATCTGGAATCTCTTTATAACCAGTTTCACTCATGACCCTCCCTCCACCCTGACATATAATACCAAGAATTGCACATGCCCCATCTTAATTCTATAAACACTGATTCAGATAGGATAGACTTTTCTGTAGCTAGTTTACTTTCTTTTACTTATTTACTTTTTTGAGAGATTTTTCTATAGACTGTATAGAAAAATTGCCAGAGAGACAGAGAGAGACAGAAAGCAAGAAATCACCCCCAGGCGGGAAGGCCACGGAGCAATCCCTTCTCCATTCTCCTCAGGATCTTGGGCACACACACACGTGTGCCTGGCATAAGTTTGAAGCCACTGGGTCCGGGATTCGAAGAGAAGTCGGCTATGTGGGAATCCAGTGATGTAAACATTCCACCATCTGCTGGCCCTGTAGCTAGTTTACTTTCTAAACTTATTTTTTTTCTTTTTAATTAAACTTTACTTTGCAATAACTGTAGATGATTCACATGTAGTTGTAAGAAATAGTACAGAAAGATTATATATGCCCTTCGCCCAGTTTTCCCCAATGGCGACATTATGCATAACTATAGTAAATGTCAGATTCGAGATATTGACAGCGATGCACTCCCCTGACCTTATTCAGATTTCACATATACATGCACCTCTCTGTGTGAGTGTATTTAGTTCTATGCAGTTTTACTCATGTAGCTATTGCTATAGACAGCGTACGGAGGAGTTCTAGTGCAAGGATGCTCTTGCTTCGCCATCTCTTTCATGCCTACTCCCACCTCTTTGGCCTTCTCTCTCACACTACCAACCTCATACCTAACCCTTGGGAAGTACTTATTTATTTGCTAATCGCCATAATTTTTATATATCGATAATGTTACATAATATAGACAGACACAATAGAATATTCTTCAGCATTAAAAAAGACAAAGCCTTGTCATTTGATGTTGAATGAGTCTACAAGACACTGTGCTGGGTGAAATAAAGCAGGCACAGAAGGATGACTACCACTCCTGCTCCCTCATATGGAAATGAAAATAAAACAATGGCCTCAGGGAGGTAAAGGGATAAGAATGACTGAGAGGCTGGGAGGAAAGGAGGGGGAGATAGAGAAATGTTTATTCATGGAAACGAAATTGCAGATATACGCGAGGAACAACAGCTGGTGCTATAAGACATAGTGGGTGGAGCCAGCAGGTGGCACAGTAGTCCAGGCACTGGACTCCCACGTGGTCTCCTGTGATTTAAGTCTTGGACCTGGCAGCTTGCTTTCTCACTCTCCTTTCTCTTTCTCTCTCTCTGGTGAGAGCACATGCCCTATAGCAAAATTTTAAAAAAAAGTAATAATTAATAAAATTAAATAATTGTTTTATAAAAAGAAAAAATGGGGAGAATATAGATGGCAAAATCTTCCTGTGCATCTCAAAATAACTAAAAGGAAGGATTTTGAATGTTCCCAGCATAAGTAATGACAAAAAGTTGAGAGGAAGTATGTGCTGATTATATGGATTTAATCAATGTGCATTGTTATTCGTGTGCTATAAAATTGCATCATACCCCCAAGTCATGTACACTTATTATATATTAATAAAATGTTTTAAAAATAAAAATGAATGTCACTAAAATTAATTATGTAACATGTAATTGTTAAGATTCACTTATTTCCCTCAGCATAATTTGCTTAACATGGTCTAAACTAAAGTATCAATAAGTTCATTTCTTTTTAATTAAAGTAGTGTTCCATGGTATAGATATACCAGTGTGATTAAAAAATCCCTACTTTTCCCTTGAGCTGATTTCAGTATTGAGTTATTATGAATTTTATGAGGTGCTCTGAACATTTGTATACGTGCTATTTGTGTCAAATAAGCTTTAATTTTTCTGGGATCATTGGACAGGAATACAATTGCTGGATCTGATGGTACATATATGCCTAAGTTTTGTGCCCCAGAAATTTCCAACATATGTTCCAGAATGTAGGTTAGACCATTCTACATTTTCATCATCCAGGCATGAGTGATTCAGTTACTCCATATCCTTGTTGGCATTTGTTGTTTCCACATTTAAAAATTTTCCCCATTCTGATAGCTCTTTCATTGTGGCTTTGGTTTGCACTTTCCCAGTGACAGATAGCTTTGAACATAAGTCTGTGTGCTCACTCGCCAGCTGCATGTTTTCTTCAGTGACACGCCTGTCTTTGGCTTTCACTCATGTTCTCCTTGGACAGTTTCTTTTCCTACTGTTGTGTTTTGAGAGTCCATCACATACATTTAGAAGAAAAGTTTATTGTGAGATATATATTCTGCAAATATTTGGTCCTAGGATGTAACTTGTTTACTCATCCTTTTGACAGGGGCTTTGCAGAGCAAGTTCCTTTTGAAAAATTGTTCATGAGGTTAAATTGATAAGTTTTTCATTTATGAATTCTAACTTTGCTGTCAAGCCTAAGAACTAGTCTAAGATCTTCCAGAGAGAACAGAGAGCGAAAGAGAGAAAGTGAGAAAGGAAGCCACCAGGTTCAGGACTCAAACCACTGTTGGCCATGTGGGAGTGTCCAGCGTCTTAACCACCATGCCACCTGCTGGTCCCCGAGAATTTTTTTTTTTTTTTTGGAAAGGTTTTTCACTATAGGGCACGTGTGCTCGCCAGACAGACAGAGACAGAGAGACAGAAAGTGAGAAATCACCCCCCGGGGGGATGGCCACACCGCAATCCTTTCTCTTCCATTCTCCTCTCGGGATCTTGGGCACGCACACACACACACCTGGTGTGAGTTTAAGCCGCCGGGTCCGGGACTCGAAACGTGCTCTACTACATGGGAGTCCAGCGACATAGCCATTACGCTAACTGCTGGTCCCCATTATTGTATTTTAAGTAGAATTACATGAAACTTATGGCTCAATTTGGGAAGCATTAATATCATTACTATGCTGACTTTTACATTTGTAAACATGGTATGACTTTAATTTGTTTGGGCCTTTTCTAAAATTTATTTCATCAGCACTTTGTAACATTTAGATACTGTACATAATCCTTAAGATTTTTTTGGAGAGGTTTTTGCTATAGGGCGTGTGCGCTCGCCAGAAAGAGAGATAGAAAATGAGAAATCACCCCCTGGGGGGATGCCATGCCGCAATCCCTTCTCCTCCATTCTCCTCTTGGGAACTTGGACATGCACACACGCTCGATGTGAGTTTAAGCCATTGGGACCTGGACTCGAACCGTGGTCACCTACATGGGAGTTCAGAGACATAGCCGTTACGCTAACTGCTAGTCTCAATAGTCCTAAAGGTTTTAACCTAAGCATAGTACTTTATTTCAATCTACTTTAAATAATATTTTAAAAATTTTTACATTCCAAATTTCATTATTAACATAGAAAAATTAATATGTTTGTTGTTCATATATGCTGTGACTTTGCTGAATTCATTATTTCTAAGAGAGTTTTTTATTTGTTTGTTTTGGTTGCTTCCTTGGGATTTTTCTGTGTTGATTACCTTACTTCTATGAATAGGGACAATTATTTTTCCTTGTCTGTAGATTTCTTTTCTTTGATGTATTGTGCAGTCTAGATCTTCCAACACGATGCTAAGTATAGGTGATGAAAGCAGGCACTTCTTAGGCACTTGCAGAAACATTATCCAATCTTTCACCTAGCTGCAAAATTTTTATTAGTTTTTTTTTAATCTAGTTGAAGTAGTTTCCATTTATTTCCAAGTTGATGAGCATTTTAGCAGGAATTTTTTTTTTTCTAAACCTGATCATTTTTCTTCCTTGGCTGATATAGTATATTGCATTGATTATTTTTTAAATACTGAATCAATACCACATACCTCTAATAAGTACAACTTGGTTATGGTGCATAATTATTTTTCTTACATTGCTAGATTCAAGTTGCTAGTATCGTACTGAAAAATTTGTGTCTAAGTTCATGAGAGACATTAGTCTCTCATTTCCTTCTTGTAAACTGAGACGTTCACTTAGTGATCAGAGTACTGTGTGACCTGCTGTAGACATGTACTCTGTCCACTCAAAGAGTGAGAAACAATCGAGTGTGTAATAGTTTTGGTTATTACAAAAACAGGTTGTTTCAGATGGCTCCACCATCCAAGAGTTCCTTCTATCGATGTACCAGTATCTATGCAGAGAGTAATCCACAGCTTCAGGGAGTGATGCCAACTTAATACTGTGATTAGGTCTGAATTCTGGTTCAGGTGAGACCTATCCTGGACTTCTTTGTAGTAATAAGGACAAAGAAAAATGTAATTTTGCTTCCTGCCATCTTGGTTGAAATTTAGACCAGATTATCATGGAGGAAGGCAGAGTGAAAAGGTACATGCCTTGCACTACGAGCCCCACGCAGACGCTCTTGCATGGGGTCTTCAGCTGTGGAGTATGGGCTCCTTCACCCTGTGCTTCTCTTTGTACACCACAACCAATGACTGCATTAGAGCAATGCTTGTCGGGACCCTTCTTTATAGAGATATAACTGATCTGGGGCTAGCCAGTGGTATAGTGGTTAAGGCACTGGAATTCCACAAGACTGACTGTGGTTCACGTCCTGGACCAGGCAGCTTGAAAATCATGCCTGCCACAGGTGCATGATGCCCAGAATCCCAAGAAGAGAAGATATTGTAATATGGCCATCCCCCCAGGAGGTGATTTTTCACTTTCCCTCTCACTGTCTCTCTCTCTCTGGCAAGTGCACATGTCCTATGGCAAAAGCCTTTAAAAAAATAAAAGAAGAAAAGAAATATAACCAATTTATTGTTGGTATATAGGAAAAAAAAGGGATTCTAAGTTATATATATATA
>NW_006159861.1:1949444-1996402 GCF_000334495.1 Tupaia belangeri chinensis | reverse complement strand
ACGCCGCAATCCCTTCTCCTCCATTCTCCTCTTGGGATCTTGGGCATGCACACATATGCGCCCAGCATGAGTTTTAAGTCACCGGGTTCGGGACGCGAACCATGGTCGACTACATGGGAGTCCAGTGACATAGCCATTATGCTAACTGCTGGTCCCAAGTGTGGTATGTGTTTACTATTTGTTGACTATACAAGTTCCTCACTTTGAAGTCACACACACTGCATTTGTTTTATGTGGATTATGTTAATTTTTGAACATGAAAGGGTGTGGAGTCAGCAGGTGGTACAGTAGTTAAGGCACTGGACTCCCACGTGGCCCATCGTGGTTCAAGTATCAGACCTGGCAGCTTAAATCATGCCAGGCATGTGTGTGTGTGTGTGTGTGTGTGTGTGTGTGCTTGCTCCAAATTCAGGAGGCAACTGAAGAAGGGATTATTGCATGGCCATTCCTCGGGGTCTCGGGGTAGTGATTTCTCACTTTCCTTCTCACTGTCTTTCTGTCTGTCTTTGGCGAGCACACGTGTCCTATGGCAAAAATCTTAAAATATAACACTCACTTACTCATATCCTATTTTCTCATATGGGAAAAAAAGAAAGAAAACAAAACTGTAATTTAAATTTATTCAATTGAATGGAAATAATTATAATGTTCTATGGTTCATTATTGTTTCAAATGTTTTTTTTTTACAGGGACCCACATGCTATCTGAACAACTTCCTCTTGTTTAGATTAATGTGATTCGTGTCCTGTTTACAAGGATGGCACAATTATTATATTTTCTTTTTATCTTTTCTACAATTGCTAGATGGTGCATGTGCTTGTCAGAGAAGGGGAGAGAAAATACTCCTCAATGAAAAGTGGTCACACTGGGGAACCAGCAGTTAGCGTAATGGCTATGTCGCTGGACTCCCACGTAGTCGACCGCGGTTCGTGTCCCGGACCCGGTGGCTTAAAACTCACTCCGGACGCGTGTGCGTGCGTGCCCAAGATCCCGAGAGGAGAATGGAGGAGAAGGGATTGCGGCGTGACCATTCCCCCTGGGGGGTGATTTCTCGCTTTCTGTCTCTATGTCTCTCTCTGTCTGTCTGGCGAGCGCACGCGCCCTACAGTGAAAACCTCTCCAAAAAAAAAGAAAAGTGGTCACACTGCAATCCTTTCCCCTCCATTTTTCCATCCTGTTGGAATTTTGGACATGCATGCACAGCTCATCTTTCCAGAATGTTCCTCAAACCATTGGGCCCAGGATCCAAAGTGCACTCGGCCATGGATCTGGCTCCCTTAGCCCCCAGGCTACCTGGTTGGCTGAATGGTCTACTATTTTAAACATAACTGTTTCTCTTGTCAGCATTACAGTTAAAGTTTCAACAATATTTTACTTTGCCTACAATTCACATTAAACATGTCGAACAAACAATGTGGTCCTCTGGAGTAGATTCATAAGATTTGTATTTATTTATCTTATCTCTTTTAGAGAGCTTTTTTTTTTGCTATAGGGTGCATGTGCTCACCAGAAAGTCAGGGGCAGAGAGAAAGAAAGGGAGAAAGCATCCCCATGGGTAATGGCCACACCACAGTCCCTTCTCTTCCATTCTCTTCTCGCGATTTTGGGCATGCATGTACACACGTCAGCCATCAGTTTTAAGCTGCCAAGTCTGGGACTCGAACTACGAGGGAGCCCAGTGATGTACCCATTTCACCCTCTGCTGGTTCCTATTCAGAATATTTTAAGATTTAGGAAAGAAATTAAGATACTTGGTATAAAGTTTAATTAAATTAAGATATTAAACTCAATATATCAAGCATAGCCAAAACAAAGTAAAACTTTAATGTTGGTGTATCATTGTCAGTTCTAGCCTCCTTCTATACACACTTAGGTAAAGCACCCACTCTTCCCACACATCTCGCCCCACCACCACCAAGGTGGGCATTCACAAAACTCTTATAACAGGACCACAGGAGCTTTTCTTCAAAAAGTTTTATTATGCTCTATTTTCTGCAGAGGAATAATCTTAAATATACTCTTTAACTAAACTCTCCAGCTGTAGAAGCACATAGAAAGGCTATATACCGAGTGTCTGCATTCTATGAATGAAACTTATATACTAACGGATATAGAAACACAGTATGTGGCTGTAAATACCAGATGTAGTGTGTGTGAAAGAGCAGAGTCTGAGGAAGGACATTTAGAAGAAAAACAGAGAGGCAAAGCATTAATGGGACAAAGAAATGTGGTATTATCTGTTGGAGATAATTTATGGTTTTATCAACTGGACTAGGGAGAAATGTTCACATGTTGAAATATTCACTTTGTAAGCTAGATAACATGATTGAATGTATAAAAGAAAATGAAATAAAAAAAGATTTAGAAGAAAAAAGGAATATAGAAGAGATCATTAAAGTTTTCATACTAAATAGATATCAAAATAATAATATTTTGGATACACTGGGTTAAATAAAAATATATTAGTAAAATGTAAAAATAAAGAAAGAAAGAAAAGAAAAGCTAACAATGATCTAATTGTTTAGAAAATCACTGTAAAAGTGATATAAGCCACGTATCTTCTACACGATTAATGGCAGCTCCTAAGGAAAAGAACACTTCCTAGCTCTTGTTTCTCTGTAACAAAGTATTTACAAAGTATTAACAAAGCATTAACAAAGTATTTACTCTCTTCATCTTTATTCTCCTTCCCTTTCTATTCTTTGAATACATTTACCATTTATTTCAAAACAAACTATTCAGAATTACTGGGGATCTTAACTTACTAACCTAGCTTCAAAGCTCGTCCCAGCTCCATAGCTTGTACATGTAATGATATTCTGTGATCTTACCAAAAACACCACTGCAAAGAGAACTAACCTGGCAAAAAATAGAAACGTCAGACAATGGATTTATTTGCCGCTTACTCCAGTGATTATTTTCAAGTAAAGATAATGTATTTGTTTGAGCAGAATTTTATTATCTGTGTCTTTGATTATATTGAACAATATACTACAAATGATGCTACTATATTTTATTAGTTTAGAAAAAAGCCTAATTCTTTTTTTGGGGGGGAAGGGGAGGAGATTCGCTTTAGGGTGCTTATGCTCTATGGAAAGGCAGAGAGAAAGTGAGACATCATCCCCTTGAGAGAATGGCCATGCCACAATCCTTTCTCCTCCATTCTCCTCTCAGAATTTTGGACATGCACGCAAACACTCACGGTGTGAATTTTAAGCTGCCGGGTCTGGGACTCGAACCATAGTTGACCATATGAGAGTCTAGTCAGTGCCTTCACCACTGTACTATCTGCTGTCCCTCTTTATTGTTTTTTGGAAGCTATAAAGTTATTTCAACTATCATATTTTGTACAAATGCTTAAAAAGTATTTCAAATTGTCTTCTAAGAAAAGTGTTTTCTAATTCCTTTTAATTATTATAAAAAGTTCCATTTATTCAGAATTTGCACTACCCCCTGCCAAACCTCTGATAATTTCTGTTCTTTAAGCATAAATGAAATTATAATTTACTTATATGGCATTAACTACAGAAAGTTCTTCAGGCGCTTATAAAATTTAATTATCTTTAAAAGTAATTTATGTAATTTATCATATTATATTGCAGAGATACTTTGGTAGAATTTATAGTTTGTATTAGAAGAAATACTTAGTTATTTGAGTTTTGAACGGAAGTATAAGAAACCAAGAAACAGATCCGAGAGCTATTTAACAAGAGAGAATTCCTTGAGACACTGAGATCTGGTCAGTGTTTTGAAAATGTTGTGAAGATTAGTTAGGCGACCAGCAGCTACCCCAGCCACCTGCTCTTCGTCATTCTATTCCTAACAAAACCCACTCTAGAGTACCCTGATATTCGAGCTTGTGACACAGATTATACCCAAGTGTCTTGTAAAATTGATAAAATACTGCTTTGCAAGATTGCTTTTTTGCTGAACTGATCTTTGTGCCCAGCACCGTGACAAATTCTTCATATTTATTATTTCTTTAAACTTCATAGCTTTACTACTTTCAACCATTGTTTTCAGTGCCCAGATTCAGCTAAATGGAATTCACGAGGAGAAGTAATTTATGTAAGCACCCATCCATCGGTAGTTACAGTAGTAGACGTTGTTCTTAAAAAAAAAAAAAAAAAAAAAGGGTAGGAGCCAGCAGGTGGTGTAGAGGTGAAGGTGGCGAGATCTCACATGGCCAACCAAGTCATCCAAGTCCCGGACCCAGTGGCTTTGAAAACAAACTAGGCAGATGTGCATGTGTGCCCCAAATTCCAAAAGGAGAATGGAGGAGAAAGGATTGCAGTGAAGCCATCCATTTGGGAGGGGAGCTGCTTTCTCACTTTCTCTCTCTCTCTCTCTGTCTCTTTCCAACAAGTGCACAGACCCCATAGCAAACTAATAAATAAGTAAGGAATTCCCTCAAGAAAAATAAAAATAATGTATATGCTCTGTAGATGATAGAAAATGGAGACTAGCATACAGAAGAAACTGAAAGTTATCTATTATCACAGCTCCAAAAGAAAACCATGACACAATTTGGTTGTGTGGTGTCAATCTCTCTGGTCCCTGCCTCTCTTTATACGTAATATATATCATATGTACAGTATAATACATAATGGCAATTGTGTCACATAAAACATCTTCCTCCCATGCAACACTACTCACTCACGGTGCAGCTTGTCCTAGCACTGAAAATTTAAATAACAGGAAACTGAAAACACAAAGGACCAGCAGCAAAACTAAATGATGATACAGAAAACACCTGTAAGTGACACAGTCACATTTTTACTCAGGCAAGTTAACGCACAGAATTTGACATCTTAGAACAAACATGAACCCTGGCACAGTCACTGGCTCCAGACTCAGTCTGCTGCTCAGCAATGACCTGGCTTTGCTAAGTAACTAGTCAAGGCGCTTAGCCTTTGTGCACCCCAGTTTCCACATCTGTTTGACTAGCTTAATTACAACCACTTTAAATTTTTTTTGAAGACTAGACATCCTGTAAATAGAAGATTGGGCAGAGGGTTTGACTCCTGCAAAATAGGAAATCTAATTCCTAATAGTTCCTCATGCTTAAAATCAAGAGGAAAAGAAACAGTTTTCTCCAAAAATTACATGAATGAAAATAAAATAAAGGCAATATTTTTCAAAACATAATTTTGTTGCTATTGGGAGCAAACTGGAGTAAGTAGGAAAGTATGAAAATATGAAACAGTGGGAAGAAAGCATTCCTATTGCATAATTTAAAATTAAACATATAATTTAATTTTTAAATAATAACCAGGAATTAGAGTCAGAACATGTTAAAGCTATTATTGAGAATGTATAGGCAAATAAATGAAAGCAGGAATTTACTTGGAGTGTAAACAAAGGCATGACTGTTAGAGGCAATTTATAAAATTTAACAAAGCAGCATTTAGAACTAAAATTTCAAGAAGAAAGATAAGAAAAATACAGTGAAATATTTCCAGCATTACGGAAACACACAAAGCATAGTCACTCAAAAAACAAACAAACAAACAAACAACAACAACAAAAAAAAGAGAGAGAGAAATCCTACTCAAAGCAACCCAAATGTGTTTATCTTCTTTGCTTGGTCAAAGTTGCTATATTGATATAGTAGATTTAAAAAAAAAAAAAAAGGAAAAGAAAAAAACTATTGGGTAAGTCATGACGCATTTTTCATAGGAAAACAGAAAAATATGTCATGACTTTTCCGACAACCCAATACATTTCGTTTCTTAGGAACAAAAGAAAATATGTGCATTTCTGACTCTCAAACCTCCCGACCCCAAAAGGCATTTGACGTCCTTCTTGGCATGTTGATAACTTTATGATTTTAGCCTTGTCCAAGACAAATGCTATCAGAGCTCTAAAATGACGAAGCCCTTTGAGAGCACTGGCCAATTCCTACAAAGCCAGCTTCCCTAACCATCTTGATATTATAATGACCTATATTTTTCGCTTTGACTTAAAATTGAATTCCCTCTTATTGAATTCAAATGCCCTTGCTCTATTTTTCTTGTGCTGAGTTAAAAAGTTGGAGCTTATTTATTTTAATGACATCCATTATTTTTACTCCTTTTGCCCAGACTCCTTGAAGCTGTCTCACCACACGGTTTCATCTCAGATGGAGAGTCCAAGTCCTTGTTTTTTCAGCTTGGTGTTGGCACCTGGTCACTGGTTTTCCATCATCAGTTTATCCCACTGACTTCTAAAGCGTTGAGTATATTTACTTGGGCAGAATGTAGTTAGTAGAGTAGCGAGATTGTAGAAGTGAAATGCAGATCCATTCAAATCTGTTTCATAGCTCATATGGATTTCACCTGAAGTAGTATTGTTTTAGCAATAATTTTTTTTTCTAATATTTATGGGACAAACCAAACATGCTGATTCTCTCATGACTTCAGTCGGCTTACATCAATACAGTGAGCGATTTAAATATATACACTCTTGTTTCTTTTTTTTTTCCCTTTAAAATGAACAATGAAGGGACCAGCAGTTAGCGTAATGGCTATGTCGCTGGACTCTCATGTAGTTGACCGCGGTTGGGTTAAACTCATGCCAGGCACATGTGTGTGCATGCCCAGAATCCCAGGAAGAGAATGGAGAGGAAGGGATTGCGGTGTGGCCATATCCCCCTGGGGGGTGATTTCTCGCTTTCTATCTCTTTGTCTCTCTAGCCAGCGCACGTGCCTTATAGCAAAAATCTCTAAAAAGAAAAGTGAACAATGAAAAATCTGGCTATCTCAAAATATTTTTGTGTCTATTTAAGTTGTTATATTTATATTTTTCTTTATAAAACTTGAGGTGCCTATGTATGTGTAGGTAACTTGTATAATCTTCACAATAAATGTATAAGGTAAATTATTCTTTCTGTTTTAAAGTGATAACATTGAACCACAAAATTTTAAATGTTAAAGTTTAGGTTCACAAAGCTGGACTCAGCTGTTGAGGACCAAATCCCATTTCTCTGTACATGACTCTAGAGTTGCCCTTCTGATCTATTTCTTTCCTATCTTCCTTCCTTTCTCCATTTCTTCTTTTTCTTTTTTAAAATAGATATTTCTTTCTTTAGGGCATGTGTACTCACTGGAGAAACAGAAAAAGAGAAACTGAGAAATCACCCCCCAAGGGGATGACCACACCACAATTCTTTCTCCTCAATTCTCCTCTCGGGGTTTTGGACATGCACACACATGTGAGTTTCAGGTCCCTGGGTCCAGGACTTGAACTGTGGTCAGCCATGCGGCAGTCCAGTGCCTCAACCACTATGCCACCTTCTGCCCCCTCTTCTAATTAGCCTCTTCCTGAACATTATGCTACACACAAAGTAGAAAAAAACATTTTCCTCAGTGTAGTTGAACCACTGCTTTGAACTTGGGTAGACTGTTCTGCCTACAGTCATATTAAAAGAAACATAGAACTGTTCTAGAAGAGAAAACTCTGGAAAGAAGGCTTAAAGTCGTGAGGCATTTAGCTAGATTTAACCATTCTATAATGTATAAGTATTTCAAATACTTATACAATAGATACATACAATTTTATATCTCAGTTAGGAAACATATTTTAAAAATATAGAGAGCATTCAGGATCTCCAGAGGAAAATGGAGGAGAAGGGATATGCAGCTTGGCCATCTCCTTGGGCGAGGGTGATTTCTTGCTTTCTGTCTCTCTGTCTCTGTCTCCCTGGTGAACACACGTGCCTTACAGCAAAAATATCTATCTTTAAAAAAAATAGAGAGGGCATTAAATTCAGTTCAGTACAAGGTTTGATTTATTGCACAACCAATTTTACTTCCCTGTTTTTTCCCCTCATTTGAGTTGTTCCTTCTTTGATTTTCATAATCTATGGGACTAAGCAGAAACAGTGAGCTATATTCTGTCTCATTTTAAACTTATTCTTAATCCACTTGAATTTTGCCTTTCACCTTACCATTTCTCTAATAGCTTTCCTTAAAATCAAACGTAAAGTTAAGTGTTTTTCCGCAGAAACAAAAATACATCGATTTTTCTCCAATCAAAACTAAAACTTAGAAAAAAAGAAAGCTAACAAACTATCGTTTTCCTCTTTAAACTAGTGAAAAAAAGTAGTTTTCCACATGCAATTCTCAGAATCACTGCAAACAAACTGAAGTTAGGAGAAATTCAAAAAAGTGATCTTTCTGCAGAAGGAATGTGGTCTTGATTTTGGTTCAGCGTTGCAGAAAAGAACAGAGTTCAAACAATTCATGTAGCCTGTTTGAAATGATCAGTTAATCAAATATTAAGACTTAAGATGCATTGTGAATGACAATGTTTACCACAGTAACAGAATATGGAGAAGGAGTTAAGTGGCATCATAGTGTCCTTGAATCTTTGAAGTTGTGGTAATTAATGTATGATTTAAGTGAGAATCTAAGAAGTCAGGGAATAATAAAATATATTGTTACCATAGCAAAAGAAGGAAATGTCACAATGAAATAATATTTGAAAAAAACAAATGAAGACAAATAAGAATAAGAAAGATCTGAACAAAGGAAGTATAAAAAATTAGGTTGGTAGATATCAACTGAAATTCATCATAATCACATGAAATGGATAATGAACATATTCAGTTAAGAAATATTTTATTGAATTGAATTAAAGTAATGAAACCATTAACAACAAAAATGATTATTTAAGGCTTATAAATATAAACACATACTTTGAAAGTAAAAAAGACTGAGAAGTATATACAGTGAAAATACTATGAAGGCTAAACTACTACTAACATCAAACAAAGATTTTCTATTGAATTTAATTTTGTTTCTTAAGGTTTTTGCCATAGGGCATGTGTGCTTGCTGGAGAGATAGAGACAGTGAGAGAGAAAGTGAGAAATCACCACCCAGTGGAGATAGCCACACCACAATCCCTTCTCTTCCATTCTCCTCTTGGGACTTTTGGGCAGGTGCATAAGTGTCTGTTGTGATTTTCAAGCCTCCAGGTCCAGGATTCGAATTGTGTTTAGCCGTGTGGGAGACCAGAGCCCTAATAACTATGACACCTGCTGGCCCCCAGGCAAAGATGTTTAAGGCATAAGCATAATTAGATGTAGGAAAATATTTTGTTATAAAAGATGGATTCTACAAGAAGATACAGTAATCATATATTTACATGGATTTAAACATTTTCTTTAAAATGTACAAAAAATAAAGTTCGTAAAATGTATAGAAAAAATAAATCTTCAATCATAATTGAAGTAGTTTATACCCGCCCCCCGCCCCGAGATTTGTGCTATAGGGCATGTGCACTTGCCAGAGAGACAGAGAGACAGAAAGCAAGAAATCACCACCCAAGGGGGATGGTCATACTACAAATATCCTCCTGGGATTTTGGACATGCACACACAGGCACGCAGCGTGAGTTTTAAGCTGTAGTCAACCCAAGTCGCAGTCGACTACGTGGGAGTCTAGTAACGTAACCATTATGTCATCTGCTTGTCTCAGAAGTTTTTTTTGTTTGTTTGTTTGTATTTTTTTTTTTTTTGAGAGGTTTTTGCTATAGGGCGCGTGCACTCATCAGACAGACAGAGAGAGACAGAGAGACAGAAAGCAGGAAATCAGCCCCCAGGGGCGAGGGTCACACCGCAAGCCCTTCTCCTCCATTTTCCTCTCGGGATCTTGGGCATGCACGCACACGTGCCCAGCATGAGTTTAAGTCACCGGGTCCAGGACTTGAACTGCAGTCGACTACATGGGAGTTCAGCGACATAGCCATTACACTAACTGCTGGTCCCTGTTTGGTTGGTTTTTTAAACAGACCTTTTAGTTACTGATAGAAATGCATTAAGAATATAGAAGATTGGAAACTTAACAAACTTCACTTTGTAAGTATATATAGACCTCTGCACTCAATGATGACACAATATCATTGTTTTAAAGATTATAAATAATAGAACTGACCGCATATTAGAAAACAGAGAATGTATAAACACAACTTAAGTAATTGTAAATATAAAGACCGTCTTCTTTATTCTCAGAGGCATTGAGCGTAATAGCTATGTCGCTGGACTCCCACGTAGTCGACCACGGTTCGCGTCCCGGACCCGGTGGCTTAAAACTCATGCCGGGCGCGTGTGCGTGCGTGCCCAGGATCCCGAGAGGAGAATGGAGGAGAAGGGATTGCGGCGTGACCATCCCCCCTGGGGGGTGATTTCTCGCTTTCTGACTCTAATGTCTCTGTCTGTCTGTCTGGCGAGCGCACCCGCCCTATAGTGAAAATCCCTCCAAAAAAAAAAAAAAAGAAACCCCCATTTGTTGTATTTGGATACACTAGTAAAGAAAAACACCCAAAATTATCAGAAAAGATAGTCTTCCTTTTTCTATTTATCTGTGTAAGGAAGGATTTTCCTTACCTATGCTTTGACCAAGAACCTTTGACAGACTGAATACAGAGAGAGGCCCATGAACCCAACTGCATTCCACTCAACCAGGCATTAAAGAGATTTGCAAAAGGTGGGACCAGCAGTTGGTATAATGGCTATGTTGCTGGATTCCCATGTAGTCAACTGTGGTTCAAGGCCCAGACTCAGTGGCTTAAACTCACACTGGGCATTTTCTTCTTTCAAGAAGAAAATGGAGGCGAAGGGACTGCGGTGTGGCCATCCCCCTTCAGGGGTGATTTCTCGCTTCCTGTCTCTGTCTCTCTCTGTCTTTCCTCTCTGTCTGGCGAGCGCACGCGCCCTATAGTGAAAATCTCTCCAAAAAAAAAAAAAAAAGAAGAATCCCCAGATGCTACCAAATGAAACAGTACTCTTCTAGATAACATATCGCTTCTTCACAATGTAACAATAGAAATCATAAATTACTGTAAATTCAAAATATGTCAAATTGTGGGAGAATTAACTAAAACTTAAGTTCTTATGGACGAAATATATATATTTATATACTTAAATTACATACATCTATTGCAAAAGAAAGGCTGATAATTAACTTGTTAGACATTGATTTATAAGGATCTAGAAGTTAAATTGCTAATTCAACTCAATGAAAAGAGAAAGAAAAATAAACGTAGAAATAAATAAATTAGAAAAGAAATAGCATAGAGAGAAACAAATGAGGCCAAGTGTTAGTTTGTGAAGAGTAAAAGACATTTGATAAGCCACTAACAAAATTAATCTATAAAAAGTGAAATGAAAAATTACAAATATCAGAAATCAAAAAGATTGTTTTCATACCGATACTAGAGATATGACCAATTTTCTATAGGAACTTTATACCAACACTTTTGAAAATGTTGACATGTATGACACATTCCATTAAAGCCAAAGCTACAATTCTGATCCAAAAAAGAAACTGAAAATATAGATAATGTAGGGCCAGTTGGTGAAGTGGTGTTGAAAACAACTGGATCCCACTGGGTGGACCGAACATTCATTTTAGTCCCAGATCTGATGGCTTGGAAACCCTGCCAGGCACATGTGCGTGCATTCCCAAAATCCCGAGAGGAGAAAGAGGTGATTGGAACATGTCCATCTGCCCGTGGGGAGTGAGTTCTCACTCTCCTCCTCTTTCTTCTCCCTCTGGATCGCATACAAGTGCATCTCCATCTCTCCCTTTTTTGGGGGATTTTGAGCAAGTACGTACATGGGCCTGATGTATGTTATTTTATTTTATTATATTACTTATTTTATTTTATTTTATTTTAGAGAGAGATTTTTGCTATAGGGTGCATGGGCTTTCTGGAGAGACAGAGAGATAGAAAGCAAGAAATCACCCCCAGGGGGATGGTCATGCTGCAATTCTTTCTCCTCCATTCTCTCTTGGGATCTTGGGCACACACACCCCCCCGGGTGTTGAGTTTTAAGCTGCTAGGACCTGAACCACAGTTGAATACATGAGAGTCCAGAAACTTAACCATTACACCATGTGCTGGTCTTGAGCCCAATGTATTTTTTTCAAGCCTCCGTGTCTACGTTTCTATCCATGCAGTTGGTCACAAGGACTCTAGCTACCTTAACTACTCTACCACTGGCTAGTCTTTCCTATTATTTTTAAATTAATTAATTTATGGTTGTGATAAAAACACATAATATCTACCTTGTTCATAGATTTTTCAGGTATACAGTACAGTATCGCTAAGTGTAGGTTCTATGCTGTATGGTAGATCTTGGAGACTTATTAATCTAACCAAGCTAAAACGTTATACTCTTTGACAAATACCTAAATATCTACCACTCCCCAGTCCCTAACAACCATTATTGTGCTCTCTTCTACTTGTTTAACCATTTGGATTCGCCATATAAATGGGATCTTGTAGTATTTGTTCTTCTGTGCCTGGCTTATTTCACTTGGCATAATATCCCCCAGGTTCATCTATGTTGCTATAAGAAATGGATTCATCTTCTTTTTTATTGAGACAACAAAATAGCTCCAGTACCTCTGAAAATGAATAACAAGTGAGATTTAATCTGTAATTTATGGAGTTATAATCTAAAGTTTCACTAATTCAAATACACTAATACTTAGGAAGAGATGAAAGACAAATGGAATTAAGGGGGAGCTTAGATGATTCACATTATAGCAAAAACTTATATTATCCAAGAGTAATATACTGGCTGTGCAGACAGTGTTGCAGACAGGGTTTAAAATACTAGTTTTCTATACAGAGTAGAAGAAAACTTACATCATTCATTCAGTCTACCCATGTCCATGAAGCATCTTACAAATGGCTTGCTTCACTCCACTCTGGGGGCTGGAGATACATCCATGAGCCAAACAAGCTCTCAGCTACTATGGAATTTACAGTCTAGTGGAAGGAAAAGGAGACCGAAGACACAACTATATGATGCATTAGACAGTGTCATGCACAATGGAGAAGAATAAAGTTTATAAAGAATCAAGGGCCAGCCCCAAAGCACAACAGTTAAGTGCTGTTATAGAAAGTCACATCCCACAGGGCCAGCAGCAATTTGAACCACAGGCCAGAGACATGGAAAACCCTCCAGGTACAGGACCACACTGCCCAAAATTCTGACGGGATGAAGAAATGGAAGAAGAAGGACTGCAGGGTGACCATTCTCAGGGAGCGGGGCACCTTTTCTCTCTCTCCCTTTGTCTCCCTTCTTGGTGAGCATATGAACCCTCTATAATTAACAAAGCAAGGCCAAGCAGCTGTGTTGGTTATCACAGTGGTGAGGAGGCTGGAGTAGGGATGGCCTGGTGCACTGGTGTTTGTGGTGAAGGCAATAGTGATAGTGGTGGTTATGGTTCTGGAGAAGGCCATGGGTTTAGGTTGGAGTGTGATTTATTCTACTGATTGTTCGGGAAAACCATACTGATTGATGGGTGTCCTTTGTGCAGAGAGTTGAGTTTTAAGCCACTGGGGCCGGGACTTGAACTACGGTTGACTACATGGGAGTCCAGTGACTTAACCATTACACCATCTGCTGGTCCCAAGCCTGATGAAATTTTTCAAGCCTTCATGTTCACATTTCCAACCATGCAGTTGGTCATATGGGATCTAGCCACATTAACTACCCTACCACTGGCTGGCTTTTTTTATTATTTTAAAGATTGACTAATTGATGTTTGTGATAAGAACACATAATAGAGTTAGCAAAGCAGAGAAGAAAGTAGATTTAAAAGCCATAGAGTTAATCCGTGTTTAGCCTTCACCTGGAACAGTAAGGGAGTGAGCGTGCTTGGAGTAGAGAAGGCATAGATAAGGTGTGAGGGCATTGAAGACTCGCACTCATGATTATAGGGAACCATTTAACATTTAGTGCCCCCCAACGTCAGAGAAAGCACCTCTTTTCACAGATGTTTTTCTTTAATTCAACATTTAATAATATTGCAACATTTTGTCTTTTCTATGGTCTAATTGTTCATGTTTATTGCTATTCCAATTTGCATCAAATCCTTGGAACATTGTGAATGCTCAATCCCTTGAAATTCTAACACCTTTAAATCGAGAAAAGGATTATATTAATAGAATACACTCTAACACATTGTATTGTTCTTTTAATGCCTAACCCCTCAGTGTTAACACCTTAGTCAAATTCAAAGTCATTAAATTATGTCAAATCTTCTTAATCCTTTAAGTAAAATGATAAATTTCCCGATACTTCCATTCAATATTCACTCCATTTTAAATAAATCCAGAGAGGCCAATAAGAGTTCACAAGTCAATAACTGGGCTAAAGCCACATATTTATGTAAAATAAGTCAGATTTACATAAATAAGTCCAAATTTCTAGCTTAGTATAGATTTTATTGAACATTGCATAGTGAAATGAGCAATTTTTAAGTAGGATTTTGACAAATCTACTTAGACCATGTTGTTAATGAGATTTTATTTCTGTTTTTGTTTTGTTTTTGTTTTTTTGCTATATGTGTGTGCTCACCAGAGAGAGAGAGAGAGAGAGAAGCAAAGTGAGAAATCACCCACCAGTGGGATGGTCACACCCGAATCCCTTCTCCTCCATTCTCCTCTTGGGATTTTGGACACAGGCACCCACGCTCCTGGTGTGATTTTCAAGCCATCCATCTCTAACTCAAACTGCATGGCCAATCATGTGGGACTGAGTCCTTTAACCTCTATGCCACCTGCTGGCCCCAGCTGAGCTAAATCAGTTTTATTTTAATTTGTTTTAATTCAATAGTTCCATTGGAGGCCATGAAAAGAGACAACATTTTTTTTGTTTGTTTAGAGAAGTTTTTGCTATAGGAAGCATGTGCTTGCCAGAGAGATAGAGAGAGGCAGAAAGTGAGAAATAACCCCCATGGGAGATAGTCACACTGCAATCCCTTCTCCTCTTGGATTTTGGACACACACACTCACATGCCTGGTGTGAGGTTTAAGCTACCAGGTCCCTACAAGGGCTAACCTGTTACCACTTTTTTTTATAATTCTAAATATTATTCTATGTATTTACATTTAACATAAACATTTAACAGATACATGAGGGGACTGTAACACATTTGTGGGAAAATTGAATTAAAATACCAGGTTATTAAGGGGCAAAAATTTTAAAAAATCTATGCACAGTTGTTTCACAATACACATTTTACATGCAGTTTTGAAGACCTCTCATAATCCCAAGTACCCATCTGGTTGATATGGTACTATGTGTGTGAATCTGCTGTATGGATTTCACTTTCTTCTATTTTTAAGTCTAACACTTCTTATATCTCTATAATCCATCTGAAATAGCTTAAAAAGTAGATAAAGAGGGGCCAGCAGGTGGTGTAGTGGTTAAAGCACTGGACTCCCACATGGTTGACCGTGGTTTGAGTCCTGACCCTGGTAGCGTGAAACTCAAGTCAGGCACGAGTTTATGCATGCCCAAATACTGACTGGAGAATGGAGAAGGGATTGCATCATGGCCATCCCCTCAGAAGAGGATATCTTGCTTTCTATCTTTCTGTCTTTCTCTTTTTCTCCAATGAACACACATGCCCTATAGCAAAAATATCGCTCTCCAAAAAATAAAATAAAAAGTAGATAAAGAAAACTAGATCATACCTTGGCCCTGCCATTTTTATTTTTTTTTTGAGAGGTTTTTGCTATAGGGCACGTGCACTCTCCAGAATGACAGAGAGAGGCAGAGAGACAGAAAGCAAAAAATCACCCCCCAGGGGGGTTGGTCACGTTGCAATCCCTTCTTCATTCTCCTCTTGGGATCTTGGGGGCACACATACACATGTGCCCGGCGTGAGTTTAAGCCACCAGGTCTGGGACTCAAATTGCATTGGAGTCAGCCACATAGCCATTATGCCAACTGCTGGTTCTGAAATAAGTTTCTTAATACACACTTTTGCTTCATGAGAGCAGGTACACTTCTGTTCACCAGTGTCTACAAAGCACGTAGTATATTAACAGGCATATAGTATGCTCTGAAAAATGACTACACACTGGAATGAAAGCACTGAGGAGAATGTTGCTGTGGATGTAATGACATGGGGAACCTTTTTTTTTAAAAGCCAAACTTGCTTTGGCAAATTAAGGCCAAAAATGTGCCAGTGGAAAAATATCCATTGACTCCATAGCTGAGGGTAACGTCTGCTATAACCATCACAGGCACCTTGGAAATCCTACCTGCAGTATTACTGTTAGTGCTCTTGGCACCTTCCAGCCCTTGTCTTACCTTGGTTCAAGCCTGATACTCATTGGTCATACTAAGACCTTGCTCTCCTATTCCACGTGTAATTCCCACTCAGTTAATTGTCTGAAGAACCATTTGGAAAACGTAACATTTCCCAAAGTAAGAACAGCTAACATGTTGTCTTCTTCCTCGAGTAAGAGTAGGCCTGATTTGGGCCCGCTGTGGGTGTGGTGGTTAAGGCAGTTGGATCCCACATGGCTGACTACGCAGTTTGGGTCCCTGACCTAGTGACTTGAAGGACACCCAGATCCATGTGTGTGCATGCCCCAAATTCCAAGAGGCGAAAGAATAAGAAGTGACTGTGGTGAGGTTATCCCCACTGGGAGGTGATTTCTCTCTCCTCTCTGTCCTTCTCCACAAGCACATGAACCCTACAGCACATTTTGAGAGAGAGAGAGAGAGGAATCGCATTGATTCAATCCACTTATATTCGGTCACCAGAAAAGTCAGGACATATGTTTTCATGTTTTTCTATACAAAAAAGTGATCAGTATGTTGTTTAATACATTATTTTACTTTGCTCTTTGGCATTTGTGCAGATAATCTCTCTTTTTTAATTCTCAGCAACTCTTAACGCCCCAAGATGAAGCTATGTAGAACTTTGATCACAATAGATTCAGCACTGAAAATACAGCTTCTTTATTTTTCTTTCTTGATCTGACCTTTTTAAACAAGCCACTGTCCCCAAACCAATTCTTATTTGTAAAGCTACGCTCGCATTCAATCCCTGTTGACATGTACACCCTCAGTCCTTGGCAAATGGGACATTTTGCTCCCAAACACCAGAATACTCAGCTGTAATTCCGTCAAGGGCCCTGAGGGCTGTGCACAGCATTCAATCTGCCACCAGCATATTCGAGTTTAATACGTTGTTTGAGTAGGTGACATGGGCCGAGTCTGAGACCCGCGTCTGGGGAAGCCAGAGATTCTTCTGCTTTTGACTTCATTCAAAGTTGCCAGCCTTTCAGTTATGTCAGAAATGCACAGCCACGGGGAACCAGCAGTTAGCGTAATGGCTATGTCGCTGGACTCCCACGTAGTCGACCGCGGTTCGCGTCCCGGACCCGGTGGCTTAAAACTCACGCCGGGCGCGTGGGCGTGCGTGCCCAAGATCCCAAGAGGAGAATGGAGGAGAAGGGATCGCGGCATGACCATCCCCTCTGGGGGGTGATTTCTCGCTTTCTATCTCTATGTCTCTCTCTGTCTGTCTGGCGAGCGCACGCGCCCTGTAGCGAAAACCTCTCCAAAAAAAAAAAAAAAAAAGAAATGCACAGCCACGCATGGTGAACTTTTCCACATACCCCAAAAGCCAAATAAATGTGGGTTTCTTTCTGAAATCAACTTATCTTTAGTTTAGAGGGGATAGTCCAATATACCCCAGACTTCTCACACCTCCAAGAAGTTCAGTAAGCTAAGACCATTTTCCTAGTAGGATTTCTCTCCTTCCATTCCTTAGACATGTGTTTTATCAAGTCACTTAGCATACCGTTTTTTCATTCCAAGTTTTATTAGCAAATCAAAGTGATGTCTTTAGGGATGGTGGCAAGGCAAGGTTTCTATTGATCAAATCCTGTCTGAGACAGTGGTTGCTTGAATATCCCAAATTAGCAAATGTCCATTATAACTTCTCTACATCATTTAAAGTTCTTCTGCCATCTTGATTTATCCAAAAAGGAACTCATATATCCATAAATGCATATTCATAAATAATATCATGATTCAAGTAGTGCCTTTTACAAATAGATTTACCTACTGAAAGGATGTTCGTACTCCAGTGTCTGCCCCTGTCTGACTTACTTCTCTGACGTTACTGAGATCTCAGCTCAAATTGCTGCTCTGCCCGAAACCTTTGTCCCTTTCTGGGAAACAGCATTTACCTTCATCTTAGAGTCTTCTGTCTAACAGGGCAGTGCCAGCCTCTATACACACATGGAAAACGTGCGTGGAATCATATCCTGATCCTTTCTAATGTTCTTATCTGTTTTCCGTAAGATTGAAATCATGGGACCAGCAGTTGGTGTAATGGCTGTGTTGCTGGATTCCCAGGTAGTTGACTGTGGTTCGAGTCCCGGACTCAGTGGCTTAAACTCACGCTGGATGCGTGTGCGTGTGTGCCCAAGATCCCGAGAGGAGAACAGAGGAGAAGGGATTGCGGTGTGGCATCCCCCCCAGGGGAGGATTTCTCACTTTCTATCTCTCTGTCTCTCTGGGGAGCGCACGTGCCGTATAGCAAAAACCTGTAAAAAAATCACTTTATATTATAAAATGCTCATATTTCCAAAATAAAGAGACATGCCTCTACTTACACTATAGTAACAAGGTATTATAAGTAATTATGTTTAATAATAATTAATAATTAATGATTAGTTAATTAGATAATTAAAGCAATTAATATCTAAGTACTGATTTCTTATCTAACAAGAAGCATGTTTATAAAAAATCTTGACATCCATATAGTCTATCCATTTTTATTCTTAAAAATTTCTGACTTGTCGTTGCTTGCCCAAGAAGAATCCTTGGGTTAAAAAATCTTTATTGTTGGGACCAGCAGTTAGCGTAATGGCTATGTTGCTGGACTCCCATGTAGTTGACCACGGTTCGAGTCCCGGACACAGTGGCTTAAACTCACGCCGGGCGCGTGTGCGTTTTTGCCCAAGTTCCCAAGAGGAGAATGGAGGAGAAGGGATTGCAGTGTGGCCATATCCTCTGGGGGGTGATTTCTCGCTTTCTATCCCTCTGTCTCTCTCTGTCTTTTTGACGAGTGCACGCTCCCAATAAGAAAAAAACTCTCCAAAAAAACCCTTTATTGTTAATATAGTAATATCTGGTTCATATCATTTCTGAAATATGGAAAATGGCATTATGTTGTCTGGATTTTCATAACTTGCATTTATGTTTATTTTTAAGTTGCTGAAAGTTATGATTTCCGATGCTCATACCAGTAGCTCACTCTTTTTTCCGTCTGGGTTAGAACTAAATGATCTCACATCACAGTTTATTTAGTTTTTCTCCTATGAATGGACTCTTGCTTTTCAAGTAAAAAAGCATTTGACTATTTCAAAGAAAACTAATATGAATACTCTCGTACATGTCTGCCAGTCTTACTACATGAATGTATATGGCGCTGGCAGGTGGCGTGGTGGTTAAGGGCACTGGACTCCCACATGGCCAGCTACAGTTTGAGTCCCAGACCTGGAGCTTGCTTTCTCACTTTCCATTTCTCTTTTCTCTCTTTCTCTCATACTCTCTCTCTCTGGTCAAATTTAAATAAATAAATAAAATAAAGTTTAATAAAATAATTAAAAATATATATAATATACACACATGAATGTATATCTAGATGTTATACCTGTAAATAAATTTTGTTTTATACTATATACAACTGATAAATATTCTTTTAAGGAAATTTTAATTTTAAAGAAATGAAGAGGTTATGCTAACTTAATCCTAAGTAGCATTTCATTTAAGTTTCCTTTGTAATATTTCCAACATTTGAGCTTTTTTCTGTTTTTGTAAATTCTTATCGTGTACATATTCCTAGTTTGCAATGACTTATTTTTAATGATTGCTTATTTCTATAAACCACTTTTTCTTTATGGTTGAACAGATAACATCTTCAGTTTCCTTCTTTTATGTAAATATGGTAGAACACAGGGACCTGATTCAAGTGCGGTGGTAGGAGTGCCCTCAGCACTGAGGTAGCACCGGCTTTGCTCCTGAAGTTCTGCTCAAACTCTTTTCCGCTTCGTAGCTATTTCAAAAAAGGGAATAAGTGCTATTTAGTCTAGAGCTAGGGGAGAATTTTGTTGCCTACATTCCAACAACTTCAATTTGGTACATGTAGTTTAGTCAAAAATTGCTTGTGATTTATATTCATGAGTGATATTTGCCTGTAATTTGTCTTTCCTGTGCTATTTCCTGACTTTGTATCACAGTATCACTGAGTTGATTTCCCCCTATTTTTTGAAGATTTTGTATAGTATTAAAATTACATATTATTTTAAAATCATAAAAAAAGCCTTTCAAAGTTTTGAAATGTGATGTGTTCTTTGTGTGAAGATTTTTCAGCACTTATTTTTATTATTTTTCTGGGTTTTTTTTGAGAGATTTTCACTGTAGGGCGCATGCGCTCGCCAGACAGACAGAGAGAGACATAGAGACAGAAAGCGAGAAATCACCCCCCAGGGGGGATGGTCACGCTGCAATCCCTTCTCCTCCTTCTCCTCTCGGGATCTTGGGCATGCACGCACACGCGCCTGGCGTGAGTTTTAATCCACCGGGTCCGGGATGCGAACCGCGGTAGACTACGTGGGAGTCCAGCGACATAGCCATTACGCTAACTACTGGTTCCCAATTTTTATTATTTTTCTGATCGTGGTATCATTTTCTTTTTTCTTTCTTCTGGAGTCATTTATTCATATCCATGTGTCTACCTTTTCAAATGTATTAGTTATGACATTATTCATTATAATCAGTTATTGGAAAAAATCATGATGTATTTTTTTTTTGTTTTTCTTTGCAAGGATGCATCATGACTTTTTCAACACCCCAATATATGTGTGTGTTTTATATCTAGAATTATATTATTATAATTACTGTATGGCAGTTTTTGGTTCACAGCCACACCGAGCAGAAGTACCTGCTACCCACATAGACAGAGTCCCCATCATTGATGCCCTCTACCAGAGTGATGCATTTTGTACGATCAATGAGCCTACAACGATGCACCACTATCAACCAAAGTCCATAGTTTCTGCTGGTGTTCACTCTTGGTTTATATTCTATGGGTTTGGGAAAATGCACAGCATGCATGTATTATTAGAGTAGCAATCTGCTGAGTTCCGCCTATATGTCTTCCCTTCCTTTGATATCCAGAAATCACTGATCTTTTCACCTTCTTCATAGTTTTGCCTTTTGTAGAACATCATCAGTTGGAATCAAAGAGAACATCACCTTTTCAGATTCATTATATTTTCAAAACTGTGTTTCATTTGTACTTATATTTTTTCTTTTTTAGGTTTGTGCCACAGGGCACGTGCACTCACCAGAGAAAGACAGTGAGAGGGAAAGTGAGAAATCACCCCCCAAAGGACATGGCCATGCCACAATCCTTTCTCCTCCTAGAGTTTTGGTTACACACATACACATTTGTGCTTGGGGTAATTTTCAAGCTGCCAGGTCCTAGACTTGATCTGTTTCAGTCATTGTGGGAGTCCAGGACCTTAACCACCAGGCTACCTGCTGGGCCTATGTTCTTTATTACTCATGTCTAATATTAAGGTTTCCTTGCCTATCATTTCAAGGAACTATCTTTCCCTTTACAGATCTTTTTATATGCTCTGGTCTTATGTCTTAATTCTTTTCTTGAATAATCTTAAACGCTATCTCTTCAAATATTTCCTCTATATTGTTTTCTCTCACTTTTTTTTTTCTGGTACTCAAATTGCTCATCTCTTAGAGTAATATTTTTCACAGATTTTAGTTTTGTTTTTGAATTGTTTTTCTTCTCTCTTTTTGTTTCAGCTATAATAATTTCCATCGATCGATTCCTGGTTCATTATACTTTTCTCAGAATTTTAAAAATCTATTCCATACAAAGCATCTCTCTCCAGTCTTACCTCTTCTTCTTCATTGTAATGCTAATGCCTGGAACTCCTCGTCAGAATCACGGTGAAACAGGAGGCTGTTGTTCTGGCCTGGACTCCATCTCGTATGAGCCCTGCGTATCTGGGCTGCAGACGTGGAGCTTTCTCAGCATTTCTTCATCCCTTGCCCTCCTCTAATCTTCTCAATGATGCCATTTTCTGCCTCATATATATTGTTGCTGATAGGTGGGAGTTCGTTTTTGTTTGTTTGTTTTGTTTTGTGTTTCTACCACAGTCTGTTTTTTTTTTTTCTTTTTTTTTGGAGAGGATTTTGTTATATGGGGTGTGTGCACTTGCCAGAAAGACAGAGATACAGAGAGAGGCAATCCCTTCTCTTCCATTCTCCTCTTGGGATCCTTGGCACGCACGCACACATGCCCAGCATGAGTTTAAGTCACAGGGTCTGGGACTCAAACTGAGGTCAACTGCATAGGAGTCCAGCGACATAGCCATTATACCAACTGCTGGTCCCTCTACCATGGTCCTTGAAAGAGGTCTATCCTTCTACTGCATGTGGTTTAAGTCAAGGCTGTGTAACTGTGTAAACCATGGGGAGAATATTTTTATTTTGCCCTTCTCTAGCCCTTGATACTCCATGATGGCTTTTGCCTTGCTTGTAGGAGACAGTTTTGGGAAGCAGATGAGACTGTATGCCTTTCTCCCATCAGACACGCATCACCTTCTCTGGAGGGGATTCCTAGTCAGGTCCTAATCTGCATACATAGCATTGATGGAGGCCTGTAGAAAACAGGGCAGGAGTGAAAACTCCCCCTCCGTCAATTCCTATGTAAATATGACACGTATGTGAATTTGGCCAATTATTTAACATTTTAGCTATTTTTTTCTTACTCACTTTTGTTGTTGCCTATGTGATGTTTCTTGCATTCATTCTTTCACATAAGTGACATAGCATGGCTACTTTATTGCATAACAATTCAATTCTCTGATGGATTCAAGAATAATTATGAATTTGCATGTCAGATTTTTTTCTCATTGTTAGACTCAGAATGAGATTACTTTTGTTTTCTACATGCTGACTAAAACCAGAAATCATATACTAGATTTTAATACATAAAAATAGAACTATGGGGACCAGCAGGTGGTGAGGTGGTTAAGGCGCTGGACACTCCCACATGGCCGACCAGGGTTCAAGTCCTGAATCTGGGGGTTTACTTTCTCACTTCCTCTCTCTCTCTCACTGTCTCCCTCTGTCTCTCTCTGGTCAAACTAAAAAATAAATGAATGAATAAATAAAAATAAATAAATAATTATTAAAAATATAGAACTATGTGAGGGATAATTTTAAGATATAGGTAACTTTTAAGGTACTTTTAACGTCATTTTAATTTAATTTAATTTAATTAATGAATTTATTTATTTATTTTTACCATAGAGTACATGCTCTCAAAAGAGAGAGAAAGACAGTGAGAGGGAACGTGAGAAATCATCGCCTAGGGAGATGGTCATGCCTTTTCCTCCACTCTTCTCCTGGGATTTTGGGCACACATTCATATGTACCCCATGTGATTTCGAAGCCACCGGGTCCGGACTTGAGCGGACTTGGGGGATGTGAGAGTCTAGCACCTTAACCACTGCACCACTGCTGGCCCCATATAGGTAGTTGCTAATAATTACAATGACTTGTAATGAATGAATCAAGAACTACAATAGTGCTTTGTGACAATTTTTTCTAATATGGGAAAAAGAAGACTGGGACAGGGAACCAGCAGTTAGCGTAATGGCTATGTCGCTGGACTCCCACATAGTCGACTGCGGTTCGTGTTCCGGACCCGGGCGCGTGTGCATGCATGCCCAAGATCCCGAGAGGAGAATGGAGGAGAAGGGATTGCGGCGTGACCATCCCCCCTGGGGGGTGATTTCTCGCTTTCTGTCTCTATGTCTCTCTCTGTCTGTCTGGCGAGCGCACGCGCCCTACAATGAAAATCTCTCAAAAAAAAAAAAGAAGACTGGGACAAAGAAAATCATAAAAGAAGACTTCAGTGACAACGCCCAGTGTTATGTCTAGTAAGTTTAATGTGGGGCCCACACATATTCCCAGTGTTATGTTCTCCATCTTTTTTTTAATAGAGATTTGTATACCTCAAAATAAATAGAAATGAAAAAAATAGTTCTCTATCATAATAAATGCAAATAAAAATAATATTTGCTATCTAGATTATCATATGCTTGATTATGCCTTAACTAATGATGATGCTTTGTTTTTGCCATCATTTTGGATCATGGCCCTCAGGAGGGTAAGCTTGCACTTTGCTAATTATTATATACCACTGCCATTTCTTCAGAATATGTCTCAATACACTAATAGGCTAATGGCCAATTTTATCTGCTGTATTTTCTAAAGTTTCTAGTCAAAGCAATTTGTTTTTTTATTTTCATTAACCATGTTCATTTTCTTTCTTTTTTTTAATTTATATTTTTTGCTATAGAGCTTGCATGCTTGCTGGAGAGACAGAGAGAGAAAGACAGAAAGCAAGAAATCACCTCCTGGGTGATGGCCACACTGCAATCTCTTCTCCTCCAGTCTCCTCTTGAGATTTTGGTCATGCATACACATGCACCTGGCATGAGTTTCAAGCCTCTGGGTCTGGGACTTGAACAGCTGTTGGCCATGTGGTAGTCCAGAAACATACCTATTATGCCATCTTCTGGTCCCAACCATCTTTTTTCCCTAAAACTATGAAGCAAAAGCCAGCTCCAGAAAACTTTGAACTCTAATTCTACTAAAGTATATCAAGACTAACAATACCAGCAATAAACCTTACACTTCCTTCCTACAAAATGTCAAGTTGCTGCAATTGCACTATTAATTATGATGATTACCTGATACCTTGGTGATTCCCACAAGACATGTAGTTAAAGAGAACCGAATATAAGAAATCCATGATATAAATATTTACACTACTGAAAATGGTAAATAACTAAATGTGAGCCTAGGATTCCCAGCTGTTAATTCTTATTTTGTGTGAAATCAACCTAGCATCAGAAAATAGCTGATCACACCTACGATCTCCTGAGCAATTGCTCTTTCATTGGGTTTTTAAATTGCACATGGAAAATAACTATCTCTCAGAGGATATAAATAAATAAAATTGTTGGGTGTGATATGGCAGTGTCAAGTACATGTTTAGTTGTAGGTGAGTCCAAGATGAAGTACACTGAGGCAAAGCCAGCCATTGCTAATGCTCACAGGGCATTGGCTTTGCCACTAGGATGAGGAACGTATCCAGGAGACATATTATAACGAAAACATAGGGAACTTATGAAGGCAATAAACTCAGATATTTGGGATTTGGTACTTGGCTTGGAATCTGATACTTCTTTATAACTCATCATAATAAATTAAAATTCAACAAGATTCCTCTGTCCCGTAAGGATGAAAGCAATATGATGATTAGATTAAGAACACTTTACACCTGAGATTTATCTCAGAACCATTACATTCAGTACAATTTTGAGTCACTGAAGAAAGAAAATAACAGAATAATTTCATATGAAACCTTAACCACAAAAGCAGAACTAAAGTGGATAAAAAAAAATAAAGAGAAACTGTATAGATGATATTACAAGAGGGTCGTATACAGAAAAAAATGTGTCTATGTTTAGGAAATGAAATGAAAGGAAGACGTCATAGCAGACCTGACGTTACTGGCTTGACTTGGTGAACCCTGAATGTGCACAAGGCAGCTGAAGCCCCTACAGAGCAGAGACCAGAAGTACTCCCAAGGAGGTAGAGCAGATGTAACCTCATAGAAGCCAGTGACAGAACAAGGTCTGCATTACTTGAGAAAGATACTAAAAAGAAAACTACAGATGCTTTAAAAAAAAAAAATCAATACCAAATGGCTCTAGATTACATTCAGAATACGAGAGAGGTAGAGAAAGCTTTGGACATTTTTTCAGAATTAGGATTTAGACCGAAAACTCTTATGACCATGTGACTTATCTGTGACAGTCCTCTGGTAGTAACAGAGCAGTCACTCCAAATCGCCATTGCAAGAGAGACAGTGAGCCAGAGGGAGAGAGAGAACTGTCTCAGACTGGTGACTTGAAACTCACAAACATGTGCATTTGTGCCCAAGATGCAAGTAGAAGAATGGAGGAGAAGGGACTGTGGCATGGCCATCCCCTCTCAGAGGGGGGGTGATTTTTTTTTTTTTTTGAGAGAGATTTTCACTGTAGGGCGCGTGCGCTCGCCAGACAGACAGAGAGAGACATAGAGACAGAAAGCGAGAAATCACCCCCCAGGGGGGATGGTCACGCCGCAATCCCTTCTCCTCCATTCTCCTCTCGGGATCTTGGGCACACACGCACACGTGCCCAGCGTGAGTTTTAAGCCACCGGGTCCGGGACACGAACCGCGGTCAACTACGTGGGAGTCCAGCGACATAGCCATTACGCTAACTGCTGGTTCCCAGAGGGGGGGGATTTTTCACTTTCCCTCTCATTGTCTCTGTCTCTGTCTCTCTCTAGCAAGTGCAAGAGCCCTAGGGCAAAAACATCTTTTTTATTAAAAAAAAAAAGGTAAATTAGCTTTTGTCACACATAGATTTGCTCATATTTATTTTCCACAAAGAGTGTGCTGCTTTTTTTTATAAATATGTGTGTATCTCTTAATTTAATGGACTAGAACTCCCTAGGGTTTCAATTTTATTTTCCCCAATTTGACCTCTAATAAAGCAATACAGATTTTTTTTTCCTTTTGATGCCCATCTGCACCCTTCATCTGTGATCAAAAAAATTAATTTAACAGGAAAAATTGCCAACATGTAAAGAACTTTTGTAATGCTGTAAAAGATTAGGTTTTTCTCATTTCTGTCTGACACAAGTAATTAATCATATGAGCTATAACTAATAGTGAGTAATAGTAAACTGTGAATATTGAACTGTGAATGACAAGTTCTTTGTGGAAATAAACAGTACATTTAATTAGATCTACTATCTCGAGATAGTGCATTCTAAAGGTAAAACATGTATTATTTTTTCTATATTATAATTTCAACACATTGAATAATGATTAAAATTAAATATCATTTTTAGATACAGAGAGTATCATATGTTATAATTACTGTCAATTTTACAAATAAAACCTAGAATAAGTAATTAGTGACAAGCCCATAATGTTATATTGGGAAGTGAGAGAAATCTAAGATTTTGAAAATGAACACTAAAAGCATTCATAATATAATATTCTGATGGAGACAGGAAAAGGCTGAAGTGAAAAAGACTTGTTATAAGGAGACTTTGAAGGTCAATATGGACAAAACTGTATGAATTATTGAAGGTGATATTTAAACTTACTGAAGAGCCAAGAGAATAAGAAGTACATTTGTTAAGTGCCATATCTAACAGCTTTCTAATGTACATTATCACTCCAGTTGAGTAAAATCAAATCAAAGGAACCTGAAAATGTCAATTAGTTATCTAAGGATCTGGTAGGGATATAAAGCTATTTCACTAAGGCATCACAAAGTTGAATTCTTCATTCAGTAAGTAATTAGTGAACTCTTCTGATTGGTTAAATCTGGCATTTGGTTAGGTCCTGGGGATACAGTGGTGAAAGAACCGACATGTTTCACGCATTTATTCTAATAGGGAGGGAACTTCTGAGAGAGTCAGGCATATAATTTTACTAGTGATGTATTATCATAGATTAAGGGGAGAATTAAATTGGTAGAAGGTGAACCTACAGCAAAGAAACATGAGCCAGTCAGAGAAGCCAGGAAAACCATTCCTGAGAAAATTCCAGAGCTGAGAGCTGGTGGATGACAAGCAATTGGCTAAGGAAAAAGGGGGTGAAATGGAAGACATCGAGAGGTTCTAGATATCCTTCTGGACGTGCAGTGACCACTGCACTATGGAGACTTCTGTTACACTTTATCAGATTACACAGTCCCATTCTCTTCACGAGAGGCCATCACTTCTGCTCTTCTCTTTTCACTCTATCAGACAGTGCAAATTACAGAAGCAAGTCACTGCATTTAAAAAATTTCAAAAGTAGTGGTAAATTAGCAAGTTGGGAAGTAACATCGTGCCTTTTTTGTATAATTGTTGCCTCCTTTGACATACAGCTTATAATAAATGATCTCTGTTTATTGATTTCATCTGATTTACAGGCACTAATGTCTATTTATTGACGATTACTATGAAAAACAATCAACATTAAAAATATGCCCATAGGGGCCAGCTGGTGGCCTGGTCAGTAAGGCGCTGGACTGCCATCGTGTGAGTATTGAACCTGGTGACTTGAAAACCACCACCCCAGGAGCATGTGCATACATGATATTCCTGGGAGGAGAATAGAGGACAGGGGATAGTGAGGTGGCCATTCCCCTAGAGGGTGATTTCTCGCTTTCCTTTTCATGGTCTGTGTCTCTCTCCAGTGAGCACACGTGCTCTGTGGCAACAACCTTTAGAAATAATGCTCATGAACAAACATGTCCCACATACAGACACAAACATACATGTGCAGTACATTTATACACACAACTACATGTATGCACACAAAAGCCTGAGTACCATAATTTCTACAAGTTTTGACTAAGAGCAATGTCTGATATGTGAATGTTAAATTTCAATAAATGCTAGAAGGATCAAAGTCCACAATATGCAAAACAAATTATTTCCTGAAATCATTGACATTTTCCTAACATAAGTTACCAAAAGATAAGAAATTTTACAGGTAGAGTGTATCTCTTAGGATGAATCTGTGTTCTTTCCCTGAAATGTTAATTAAGTAATTGAAAGAAGCAGTCATTCAAAAATATTCAATAAAGACAATGGAATATCTAAATACTATTTGAAAAGAATTGATGACATAAATATACAAAGTACATATCAAACTTTAGATAAAATGAGAATATTTAAAATTAAATATTAAAATTATTTTATCCCCAGATACTCTCTTGAAAATATCAAAGGTATTTTCTAAAAGTATAAAATTGGTATTCCTCTATAAAAACTTAAAATCAATATACTATTTTAAAAACATAAGTCATCAAAATGATCTTACAACTGCATAATTCTTTCTCCATGAAGGTGAAAATTCATCTTGTAGTCAACTATATGTTATTTTAAAAAATAAGAAAGAAGAATGCCTCTATTTAAAGTTACTTATCTCTTCAAAATCTTTTTCCTTGATTCATTTTGCAGTAAATGACTGGTACAGAGTTAATCAGTTCAAGTATATCTTATTTTGAATGTAATGAACCTCTTACCAGTGGAGTGTCCCAGAACTCATATCTCAGTTTTCTGCTATATTTAAATTGATTCCCTTCATTCTCTCATATAGCTTTTAAATATCATCTATGTATGATTCCTAAAAATTGTACAATTCAGAGATCTTTCTGATGAATTTTTCTCTCTTATATACACAACTGACTACTCATTGTCTCCACTTGAATGTTGACTACATACTTCCAGCTTAATCTTTCCACAATCTTCCCACTCAGTTAATGGTGGCTCCATCCTTCCTTTTGCTAATCACAAAAGCTGTGGATTTATTTCTGACCTTTTTCTTTCTCCTCATATATAAATAATGAGATAGGAAATCCTATTGACATCGATTTTAAAATATATTCAGAATCTTGGAACCAGCAGGTGGCATAATGGTTACATCACTGGACTCCCACATGCTGATCAGGATTCAAGTCCCAGTCCTGGAGGCTTGAAACTCATGCCAGGCAAGTGTGTGTGAATGTCCCAAATCCCAAGAGGAGAATGGAGAAGAGGAGATTGCAGTATGGCCATCCACCTGGGTTTATCACACTCTCATTTCCCTTACTTCAATTGCTTCATCATTTTTCCTGTTTTTACCATTTACTTCCTACAGAACATTCTCAAAAAAAAAAAAAAATGATAGAAGCTGCTATTTCCAAAGAGTTTCTCTTTTCTTATTGCCCCTGGACTTATTCATGGCATTGTAATAGGAAGGAAAAACATAGAAGAAAAAGAAGAAGCTCAGGAAGGAGGGAGTTGCCTGACCTGCCCACCCCAACAAAGGGAGGAAAGAGGGGACCACTATCTGGCCTGCACACCATAAATGCCACTTGCTATTACCTGAGTTGGTCCCACCTCACCAACTCAGCCCCTAGTTGCATCGAGACCAGAGGGACTGGAATAAGTCAGGAAAGCTGGCTATGACTGAGGGAAGGGCCAACTGAAGGAAAGGCCAACTGCTGCAGCTGCCTAGGTACCTGGGTTGTGAGCACTACCCCTGAGCATCCCCTCACAGAAAGGAATAAGAAGAGACTGTCAGAGGGTGGGAAGGAGTTAGCAAGAAGCTCTGGTTTATGATAATTCTGTTTGCAAAAGAAGAGAGAACCAAACACCTGAAGCCAATGAGGCACTAGAACAATTTTTCCCCCTGAGTTAGAGAAGAAAAAGGAGAGAAACTCCCTTCTGAAAATATAGACCCTAAAACTAAAACTCCTGGTATGAATTCTAGCACTCCTACCACAGAATAATAGGGAAATTTGCAGAGTTAACATACACTTTTGGGAATCAAATGAGTTTATACTTCCAGAAACCCACTCCAAAATATTAGGAAAAAGTGAATATTTCACCAAATGCCTAAAAATCAATGCAGACTCTTAAGAAATATGAGAACAGTATAAAATGTCTCTGCCATGGGATCAGCAGTTGGCATAACGGCTATGTTGCTGGTTTCCCATGTAGTCGACTGCAGTTCGAGTCCTGGACCTCTGTGGCTTAGACTCATGCCAGGTGTATTTATGTGCATGCCCAAGATCCCAAGAGGAAAATGAAGGAGAAGGGATTGAGGCATGGCCATCCCTCTTGGGAGCTGATTTCTCACTTTCTGTCTCTCTATCTCTCTCTGTCTTTCTGATGAGCACATGTGCCCTATAGCAAAAACATCTCCAAAAAAAAAAAGTCTCTGCTACAAAAGAACACAATTATTCCTCACCAACAATGTATAAAACACAAGACGTCACAGAAATATAAGAAATAGAACTTAGAATATTCTTTGTACCAAAAGTCACTGAGTTGCAAGAGAAAATGGATAATCAAAATGATAGAAGCTGCTATTTCCAAAGAGTTTCTCTTTTCTTATTGCCCCTGGACTTATTCATGGCATTGTAATAGGAAGGAAAAACATAGAAGAAAAAGAAGAAGCTCAGGAAGGAGGGAGTTGCCTGACCTGCCCACCCCAACAAAGGGAGGAAAGAGGGGACCACTATCTGGCCTGCACACCATAAATGCCACTTGCTATTACCTGAGTTGGTCCCACCTCACCAACTCAGCCCCTAGTTGCATCGAGACCAGAGGGACTGGAATAAGTCAGGAAAGCTGGCTATGACTGAGGGAAGGGCCAACTGAAGGAAAGGCCAACTGCTGCAGCTGCCTAGGTACCTGGGTTGTGAGCACTACCCCTGAGCATCCCCTCACAGAAAGGAATAAGAAGAGACTGTCAGAGGGTGGGAAGGAGTTAGCAAGAAGCTCTGGTTTATGATAATTCTGTTTGCAAAAGAAGAGAGAACCAAACACCTGAAGCCAATGAGGCACTAGAACAATTTTTCCCCCTGAGTTAGAGAAGAAAAAGGAGAGAAACTCCCTTCTGAAAATATAGACCCTAAAACTAAAACTCCTGGTATGAATTCTAGCACTCCTACCACAGAATAATAGGGAAATTTGCAGAGTTAACATACACTTTTGGGAATCAAATGAGTTTATACTTCCAGAAACCCACTCCAAAATATTAGGAAAAAGTGAATATTTCACCAAATGCCTAAAAATCAATGCAGACTCTTAAGAAATATGAGAACAGTATAAAATGTCTCTGCCATGGGATCAGCAGTTGGCATAACGGCTATGTTGCTGGTTTCCCATGTAGTCGACTGCAGTTCGAGTCCTGGACCTCTGTGGCTTAGACTCATGCCAGGTGTATTTATGTGCATGCCCAAGATCCCAAGAGGAAAATGAAGGAGAAGGGATTGAGGCATGGCCATCCCTCTTGGGAGCTGATTTCTCACTTTCTGTCTCTCTATCTCTCTCTGTCTTTCTGATGAGCACATGTGCCCTATAGCAAAAACATCTCCAAAAAAAAAAAGTCTCTGCTACAAAAGAACACAATTATTCCTCACCAACAATGTATAAAACACAAGACGTCACAGAAATATAAGAAATAGAACTTAGAATATTCTTTGTACCAAAAGTCACTGAGTTGCAAGAGAAAATGGATAATCAATTCTAGAAGATGACAAGGTCTTCCATGACTTGAAGGAGGGATTATATAAAGTGTTAGAAACTCTAAACAAGAATCTAATAGAACTTCTGGAAATAAAGAGTAAAATACAGAAAATTAAAACTGCTCTCACAAGTATTAACAGCAGATTACACTGGAAAACAAAACAAAACAAATAAGCAACTCTGACCTTGAACACAAAATCTCCAATGTAATCAAGGCCATCAAAAAGAATGGAAAAATAACCATCAAAAATAATGAAAATATATGGGAACTTCTAGACACAGCTGGTTTCCCATGTAGTCGACTGCAGTTCGAGTCCTGGACCTCTGTGGCTTAGACTCATGCCAGGTGTATTTATGTGCATGCCCAAGATCCCAAGAGGAAAATGAAGGAGAAGGGATTGAGGCATGGCCATCCCTCTTGGGAGCTGATTTCTCACTTTCTGTCTCTCTATCTCTCTCTGTCTTTCTGATGAGCACATGTGCCCTATAGCAAAAACATCTCCAAAAAAAAAAAGTCTCTGCTACAAAAGAACACAATTATTCCTCACCAACAATGTATAAAACACAAGACGTCACAGAAATATAAGAAATAGAACTTAGAATATTCTTTGTACCAAAAGTCACTGAGTTGCAAGAGAAAATGGATAATCAATTCTAGAAGATGACAAGGTCTTCCATGACTTGAAGGAGGGATTATATAAAGTGTTAGAAACTCTAAACAAGAATCTAATAGAACTTCTGGAAATAAAGAGTAAAATACAGAAAATTAAAACTGCTCTCACAAGTATTAACAGCAGATTACACTGGAAAACAAAACAAAACAAATAAGCAACTCTGACCTTGAACACAAAATCTCCAATGTAATCAAGGCCATCAAAAAGAATGGAAAAATAACCATCAAAAATAATGAAAATATATGGGAACTTCTAGACACAACTTAGCAGCTTAATAGCTGCATAATGCATATTTTAGAAGGCAAAGAAATGGGCAAAGACATACAAAACCTCTTAAAATATTATCTGAAAACTCTGCAAATCTAAAGACACACAGATAACTAGTTCCATGAAATACAATGAATACCAAATACATTCAAACTAAGATGATCCTCTAAAAAGCATATCATAACTTAATAGGTAAAAGACAAATATCCTAACAATAAAAAGAAAAAAATGTCAAGTTATTTATAAAGGCTATCTCATCAAATTAACATCAGACTCCTCAACTGATGTGAGCAAGGGAAAAATGGGAAGGCATATTTAAAACCCTGGAAGAAAAAAAAAATCAGCAAAGAATATTATACCCAGCAAGATTATCCTTCAAATGGGAAGGAGAAATAAAATTATTCCCAGATTTTAAAAAAAGCTGAAAGTTTTTTGCCAACACTAGACCAGCTATTCAGGAAGTGCTTAAGAGAATACTACATCAGTAAAATGGAAGAAAGACAAGAAGAAATTAGAAGTTACAAAACAAATGACTAACAAAATGATAAGAATAAGTCTGTACATTTCAATAATAACATTGAACATGAATAGAATGAATTCTCCAGTAAATAACACTGATAAGCTGAATGGTTTTTTAAAAAAAATCTTCTACATGACTCTTGCAATTAATACACTTCTTTGATAAAGACATACATATATTGAGAGTAAAGGAATGAAAAAAATAACTTCACACAAACAGAAAACAAAATAAAACAAAAGGTGAGAGTCACATAATTGATAACACATTAAATAAACTTCAAGATAAAAGTAGTAAATAAAGACAAAGAAGGACACTATATAATACTACGTGGATTATTCACCAAGAAGACGTAACAATTATAAATATGTATGCATCCAATACCAGGGAACCCCATAAAAGACATAAAAGACTATTAACTCTAAAGGGAGAGATCAACTTCACCCTGCTAATTGTTAAAGGTTTTAACAATTAAAACCTTTAGCACTGTTAAAGGTTTTAGTGACTGCTGTCACCACTGGACAGGTCATCTAGACAAAAAAATAAGCAAAGAGAAATTGGAGCTAATTGATACCAAACATCAATTGGTCCTATGGACATTTATAGAACATTTCAACCAACAAATACAAAATACACATTTTTCTCATCCTTATGTGGAATATTTTTGAAGATGGACCACATAATAGGACACAAAACAAGCCTTAACAAGTTTAAAAGTATAGAGAAAATATCCAGCATATTCACCAAGCACAATAGAATTAAACTTAAGATTACCAAAAAAAGATTGAACCCTCAGTAACACACAAAATCATAGAAACTAAACAACCTTTTCCTGAACAACTTCGAAGCTACTGAATTAAATAAGACTAAAATACAAAGATTTATTGAAATCAATGACAATAAACACATGCCACTTCATAATCTTTGGGACTCAGCAAAAGCAGTAATAAGAGGGAAGTTCATAGCAATCAGTGCTCACAAGAATAAAATAGAAAGGTGGCAAGTAAATAGCTTGATATTACATCTTGAGGAACTGGAAAAACAACAAAAAAACACAAAACCCCCTAAAATTCCAGAAGAAAAAAATGGTAAAGGTTATGGATAAAACAAACTAAATAGAGATAAAAGAACTATACAAAAAGATCAATAGAACAAAATGCTAGTTTCTGAAGGGATAAACAAAATTAACAAATCTTTAACTAGATTAATCAAGAAAAAAAAAAGAGAGAGAGAGAGGGACCAGATAAGGGAAATCAGTAACGAGGCAGGTGATATTATAACATATATATCAGAAATACAAAAAAATCATGAGAGAATACTTCAAGTGACTACATAGCAACATATAATGCAATGAAATTGAATCAGTAATAAAGAGGCTACCAATAAGAATAAACCCAGTCCTGATGGCTTCCCTTCTGAATTCTATAAAACTTTCATAGAAGAGTTAACTTCAATTCTTCTCAAACCATTTCTCTCTCAGAAGGGGAGAAACTATTTGAAAACTATGTTTCAGATAAGGGATTGTTAACCAGAATATGCAGGAAACTCAAAACAAACAAGCAATCCTATTTAAAAAATGGATGAACAAACAACTCTCCAAGGAAGACATTACAAATTCTCAAAAAAGCATATGAAGAAAGGCTCGGTATCTTTTATCACCAGGGAAATACAAGTTAAAATCACAATGAAATACCACTTAACCTCAGTCAGAATGGCTATGATTTAAAAATAATAATAATAATAATGAACTGCAAGTGCTGGATAGGCTTTGGTGGAAAGGGAACCCTCCAACACTGTTGGTGGAAATATAAAATAGTCCAGTCACTGTAGAAAACAATATTGAGGTTCCTCAAAAACCTACAAATAGAACGACCATATGATCCAGTAATCTCACAAAGGATAAGAAAATACTCCATTAAAAAAACACTTGCAGGGATGAGCAGTTAGCGTAATGGCTATGTCTCTGGACTCCCATGTAGTCGACCGCGGTTTGAGTCCCGGACCAGGTGGCTTAAAACTCACACTGGGCATGTGTGCGTGCGTGCCCAAGAACCCTAGAGGAGAATGGAGGAGAAGGGATTGTGGCATGGCCATCCCCCCTGGGGGGTGATTTCTCATTTTCTGTCTCTCTGTCTCTCTGTATCTGTCTGGTGAGTGCACGCGTCCTATAGCAAAAACCTCTCCCCCCCCAAAAAAAAAAAGCAATCACAATAAATGAATTTAACACTGTATATTCCCACATAACATATACTCACTATCTGCACTCCAAGGCAGAAATTGAAAGATCCAAAGATTTAAGAGTAAGGAGGATGAGAGTAGGTACCAGAGACTGTGTGGAAGGGAAGTAGACAAAGTAGATAGTAGAGGGTGAGTGGGAGACGCTCAGGGAAGAAACATTTAACAGACACAAGAATATTATGTATAAGGAACATTCTTTTACTGATCAACACATACTGCATGCATGCTTTGAAAAACCATATTGTATGTTATAAATATGAACAATGATTAAATATAAATAAGAAACCATAAAATAAAAATAAAGAAAAAGAAGTTGTTCATTTGTCAAAATAAAATCACAGTAATTCTCAATTATCCAATATGTCTCCCTGACTCTCTCGAAACCTCTTTAATGCTCTAAGAAGTTAAAGTATATAAAGTCAAAGTATATGGAGGATGGTGAATGTATTAGCAGGGTTGAGTTCTCTAGCTTGTTTGGAAAACCATGTCCTCAGGAATAGGATAAAGCATCAGTGAGGTTTATGAGTACGAGAGTATCTAGCTCATGAAGTAATGGTCAGGTTGGTGAATTTAGGAACAGGGGTGACTGAAGATGAGTCTCAGCAAAATGCCTGAGTCTGTGTTTTCACATGAAGCAAACTATGGTGGCAAATTTTCAAAACACTGAGTGACTCAAAATATATGATGTAATTTAATACAGTATTTATTTCCACCATGTCATCACCTTTAGTCTTCTCAATCATAAATATGTCTCCCAAATAAAGCCCAGCCTTCTGCCTCCTAAAACATTAGGTTGTCCATAATCATTTCAATAACAACATCATTTCATTGCAGTCATAAAACAAACCACCCAAGGATAGGATGTAATAGAAAAGAGAGTATTTCATTTTACTTAGCTGCACACATAGTGAACTCTGAAAAAATACCTGTCAGAGAAGTAGAAATGATATATTGAAATCTATCCAGAATAAAGTAGCTATCAATAAACCAATGTATAACAGAAATATTAGACTCCATATAAAGGTATGTTTTCAATATCTAACCTATCCTGATTAATGAAATATTGAACTTGAATAGCTTTTTATTAGCAGTCTCTGTAAGAGATACGTTACCAAGGTATTGGGTCTCTGTGCATCCTCAGTTAGTCCAAGGTGAATCCTGTCTATTAGAAGAAGAGATACTTCAGTCTGTTCTATTTCATTTTGTTTCCTTTTGTCGTGGGCATTTCCCTCAACTATTTAGGGAGTTTTCAAACTCAGTACTCGGGGAACCAGCAGTTAGCATAATGGCTATGTCGCTGGACTCCCACGTAGCCGACCGCGGTTCGTGTCCCGAACCCGGTGGCTTAAAACTCACGCCGGGCGCATGTGCGTGCGTGCCCAAGATCCTGAGAGGAGAATGGAGTAGAAGGGATTGCGGCGTGACCATCCCCCCTGGGGGGTGATTTCTCGCTTTCTGTCTCTATGTCTTTCTCTGTCTTTCTGGCAAGCGCACGTGCCCTACAGTGAAAATCTCTAAAAAAAAACCAAACAAACAAACAAAAAAAAACCCTCAGTACTCAAAACTGTCTTTTTACAAAAACACCAATAGTTATTATCACAACCTCTCAATGTAAATAATTCTAGAATTTGATATGAATAAATCAATTGTTATATTTAAACACAATAGGAAATAATTATTGTAGTTAGTTTCTTGTAATAAGTCAATCATTTATTTATGTATCTGACACTTATGATCAAAATATATGAATCAAACAGGAGGTAAGAGCTGAATCCAGCCTGCTCAAAGCACTACGAATATCTCTCTGCTTCTTCTTGCATTGAAAAGGTGTGAAGGCTTCCTAAGGCAAGAAGAGAGCAAGAATATAGAAGCCTCGAAACCACGTATTTGCTACTCCCTTGCTCAATACCATCCGTTGGCTTCCTATTCCATTTAGAAATCAATCTTGACTCCTTTCTGATTTAAAAGGTATGACATGGTATCAATTCTGGACATAACTGCCTTTTTGGAATTTTTTTTTTTTTTTGAGAGGTTTTTGCTATAGGGTGCGAGTGCTCACCAGAAAGACAGAGAGAGAGAGAAAGAGAGAGAGAAAGAAAGCGAGAAATCACTCCCCCCAAAGGGGATGGCCACGCTACAATCCCTTCTTCTCCATTCTCCTCTTGGGATCTTGGGCACACACGCACATGTGCCCAGTGTGAGTTTAAGCCACCAGGTTTGGGACTCAAACCGCAGTTGGCTACATGGGAGCCCAGTGACATAGCCATTATGCTAACTGCTGGTCCCTCTCTTTGGAATTCTTAATGCAGAACATCTCCCAATTTGGTCCCTCCCCAGAAATTGGCTTTAGCTCTTTCCTCGCCTGGAATGCTCATCCCTCAGATCCTTGAGCATACCCCACTTCATGCACATAGTCAAACATTGCTTTCTCAGACAGGTTTGCTCGGACTTCTCTTAAGTTACCTCTCATCCTCCCTGTTCTTTTTTTCTAGCATCTTTTGCATTACCTACCTTTCACTTTAGTCAAAGTGGTTATGACTTCTTACTCAAGTGTTTAGTATACAGTCGTCTTTTGCCTCTACTTGACCTGGAATATAAAGAAGGGGTTTCAGCTGATGCTGAAATCCAGGGGCCAGGAGCAGGATGGAGTATATTCTAGATATTCTGTGCTTATAGTTACAAACAATCTGTTTTAATTTCACATCCTAAAAGATGTGAATCCTTTTTGAAATTTCTATTTGTTTACTATTTTTTAGAGAATAAAAACATATTATATTGTCAATGGAATAACGTATGTCAGGTAGGGCTCATCTGCATGTGTATACATATTCATGTACAGACCCTGGGCGTCAGAAGTGAAAGACTCCACAGGCAGAATTCTGTTACCAATCATCAGAAGCAGACACACTGAAATCCACTCTCATGATTGGATGTAGCACCAAATTCAGGTACATTCCTAGAGGTCTACGAGTTCAAGTAACATACTTTATCGTATTCCTATGTGCAGCTTATGCAGATTGGGGCATGTTATACTAGATTTTGTTGCTAATAACAGAAAATACTTGATTATTTAATTTTCTATAGGGCATGGGCACACACCAGAGAGAGACAGAGAGAGAGACAGGGAAAGTGGGAAAGCAAGCTTCCAGGTCTAAGACTTGAACCGCAGTCAGCCATGTGAGTCTGGCATATTAACCACTAGGTTTTGTTGCTAATAGGAGGATAGTCTGGCATCTTAACCACTAGGTTTTGTTGCTAATAGGAGGAAATACTTGAGTCTGGGTGATTTAAGAATAAAGGTTCATTCAGTTCATGGTTTGCAGGTGCACGGTCCGGGAGCCACTGCTGGTAAGTTTTTCTGTTGGTCAGGGCTTGAGGCCACGCTGGGCATTCTATCACAAGAGAGCAAGAAGGGCCTCTCTGTGTCCATGCAGGTCTCTCTTTTCTTCTTCTCTTTCATTATAAACTTATGAGGAACCCATCAATGGGACCACTCTAATTACTTCATTGCTCAAATGTCCCATCTTTTGAGATCACAAATGTATTATGTTTCCTATTAATACTTTCAAAAAAACAACCTAATTATTTTTTAAATAATTACTTATTTAATTTTTATGTATCATTATTTCTTGACTTGCTTTAGGGCGTGTGCACACACCACGGAGAGACAGAGAGAGAGGTAAAGTGCGAAAACAAGCAGGTAGGTCCAAGACTCGAACAGCTGTCGACCACATGGGAGTCCCGCACCTTACCTTCTACACCACTGCTGGCCCCAAGACAACCAAATTCTAACACTTGAATTTTTTAGGGGGAACCCCAAATCTTAGCAGGTATCTAAAGTATTGGATACCATCCTGTATAACTTCAATACACTGGATTTTGTCAATGCAAATCTAGGTTTTAATTCTTAATGTTAATAAATAGTCAACTATTGTCTTACACAAGAACGAAAACTATCTGTAATAGTTAGCACTATTACTTCAAGCACTAATTAGCAAGGTGTTAAGACTGGGCTTCATGACCTGCCCTGGAATGTAAGCTCTGAACGAGAATGCTTGCTGTAGCTGAATTCTAGTTAAGACTTTAAAACACACACACATGGTGTTATGAAACAAATTAAAGTAAATTGTAGGCATCAGAATAAATGATTGTATATGTTTTCCAGCATTATACCTATGCTCACAGTTTCAAAATGATGACAATGATTCCAGGAACAAAATATTTGTCTAGTTCTAGATGTAACACTAGAGCGAGTAGGGCAGTCTCATTCTCTTTTCGTAAAGTGCTTATAATCAGAATAAAGATTAAGCCACTTCCAAAGAACATATTACAAAGCTTAGAAGTCTGAGATGACTTTGTCATGGGGCTAATGGACAGACAGCTTCAGTACAATTTAGCTGTACTTGGAAGAAATAGCAAGAAGAGACGAACAATAAAAGAAATCACATAAAAAGAATTACCTTGTCAAAAACCAAAGGTGGCAAAATACCTTCAGATCGCAAAGAAATAATAAGCTAGTAAATCTATGATCTAGTATCACAGCCTTAAGGACCAGACAAAAACAAAAACAAAAAGACCTATATTAAACACAGTAAGTAATTGGATACCATTGATATTATTTAGACAAAAAGTGCAGGATGAAGTGATTTTGGAATATTCACCTGCAAACAAAAGGAAGAACAGAGTGGAAGCAGAAACTGACTTGAGGAAGAACAGCTCATTCATTCACTTACTCATTCAAATATTCCCCGATGCCCAGGTGTTTATTATGTTCCAGATACAAAGATAAGAGAGAAACACTTGAAGGAACCTACTCTATGCAGTTTGTAGCAGACAAAGTAGTCAAAGAGCCACAAAAGAATTTGAAATAGGCCTATTTCAAATACAGAGTTGGGACTTGCAGAAGACGTAGTGGTTACGTTGTTGCACTCCCACATGGTCAAGCACAGTTTGAGTCCTGGACCTGGTCGCTTGAAAATCATGCTGGGCACATGTGTTTGTGGCCCAAAATCCTAGAAGGAGGATGGAGGAGAAGGAATTGTGGCCTGGGCCTCTGCATGGGGGCGGGGGGTTTGATGTGATTTCTCACTTTCCTTCTCACTGTCTCTGTCTGTTTGTGGCCCAAAATCCTAGAAGGAGGATGGAGGAGAAGAAATTGTGGCCTGAGCCTCCCATGGGGGGGTGGATGTGATGTGATTTCTCACTTTCCTTCTCACTGTCTCTCTCTTTCTTTCTCAGGCGACTGTACGTACCCTAAGGCAAAAAACTCTTAAAAAATAAATAATGAAAACACATAGCTATCACTGAAATTCAAAAAAGATTAGAAGGGAGAATAAAGTGGGATAAAAGTCTCTTTTGGAATTATTTTTCTCCATTTTCACTATTATAACAAACCACAGACTGGGTAGTGCATATACAATTGAAACTTATTTCTCGCAGTTCTGGAATTTGGGAAGACCAAGATCAGTGTGTCAGCATGACGTGGTGTCTGACAGGGGCCTCCTTCCTGGTTCAGGGACAGCTGCCATCTCCCTGTAATCTCATGTGGCAAATGGCACAGAGGAACCCTCAGGGATCTCTCTGGCTTTTTCTTTAATTTTCTTTATTTTGGGGGGAATCTAGTGCTTTATTTTCGCTTTTTCTTTAAATTTTTATTTTGGGGGGAATCTAGTGCTTTATTTTATTTTCTAATAACATATTTTATTTTATACATTCCATCACTGTATATCACTTAGTTTGTAAAGTTAATTTTCCGACATGAATGCATGTCACGCCAGTCCAGTAAGAGATACTCTACTCATTATCCACAGCTGATAATAATCCGTTTCTGTGTCCCACAAATGTCTTGCCTCTCTAGTTTTCCCCTGATGTCTTTCCTCACACTCTCCTCCTTCTCCCGACCTCTTCCCACCCTGTGTGCGGTATCTATAACCATTGTCCATGTTCCCGTATCTGCTAATCTGTGGGTTCTAGTCCTCCTTCATGAAGACACCATCTTCGTGGACTGATCTCCCAAAGGCTCCATCCGTCACACTGAGGGCCCAACTTCAGCCTATAGGGATTGATAAGGCTGCACATTCCGTTTATGCCAGACGGCAACATACGGAATAAGAGCATGAGCCAAGTGCTATAGGAATTCTCTAGAGTAACCCAGTGTCTAATATGAGAAGATGATGGACACATTTAAAAAAGTCAGAGTTATAGTTAGAATGATAAAGTGGCATAAAATTTAAAAAAGGGGAGGAAGCTGAGTGTGGAAGCTGTCACTTGTAGTATGACATGTAGGCATGCATACCCTATTTTAAAATTTCACCATGAAACTTCTGGGCAAGATAGAGTAACAAAACCAGATTTATCCTCTTCACAGAAACAACTAAAAATACAGACAAAGAATTGAAAAATGGCCCTCATGGACCAGCAGTTGAGTAATGGCTGTGTTGCTGGACTCTCATGTACTCGACCATGGTTCAAGTCCTGGACCCGGTGGTGGCTTAAACTCACGCTGGGCACATGGTGTGCATAGCCAAGACCCTGAGAGGAGAAAGGAGGAAAAAGGGATTGCAGTGTGGCCATCCCCCCTGGGGGGTGATTTCTTACTTTCTGTCTCTCTGGCTCTCTCTCTGTCTTTCTGGCGAGTGCAGGCTCCCTATAGCAACACACAAACAAACAAACAAAAACAAACAAAAACTCTCCAAAAAACAACAACAAAAAAAGAAAAATGGCCCTCAGTATATTGACATGAAGCAGTTAAGGCTTATAATTTCTTTCTTTCTTTTTTTTTTTTTTATTTTGGAGAAGTTTTTGCTATAGGGCATGTGCGCTTGCCAGAAAGGGAGAGAAAGAGAGATAAAAAGAGAGAAATCACCCCCCAGGGTGGATGGCCACGCTGCAATCCCTTCTCCTCCATTCTCCTCTTGGGATCTTGGGCACACACACACACACGCCTGGTGTGAGTTTAAGCCACCAGGTCCGGAACTCGAACTGCCGTCGACTACATGGGAGTGCAGCGACATAGCCATTACGCTCACTGCTGGTCCCAAGGCTGGTAAGTTCTGAGAGAAATGGTGGTGGGTGTGAGCATGGAGGTGAGGTGTCTTGTAATTGCCACGTTTTCCGTCTCAAGTAAGTTCACAGACTTAGGTACTCGGAGGTGGAAACCCACACAGAGCCCATTAACAGACCTAACTCGAAATAGAGAATAGAGACCAGAAAAACAAAGAGGTTAGAGTTTTCAAAAAAGAGTAGTAAAAGAAGAGAATTGCTAACAGAGGGTGCCTTGGAATATTCTGAGGGGCCCTTGTAGGTGTTCAGGTAAGCACTGATCAGCACAGGTGTGGGACAGCTCAAGGTGAAGGAAGAACCTTCTGGAAGAATGTAGGTAACAAGCAGTTTCTACAGTGTGCACAGCTTTGGGAACCATGTCAATTTCCTTCAGCCAGACTGGGATTAATTGTAATTCAAAGGACTTTTTAGAATTCAAAAAGCTTAAATACAAGATCCATGAAAAAATCAAACTCTGGCCAAGTAATCTAATGACCTGCCAAAATAACGCTCAAGAATATTTTTTAAATAATTATTTAATTTTATTTATTTATTTATTTGGAGAGGTTTTTGCTATAGGGCACGTGCGCTCGCCAGACAGACAGAGAGAGACAGAGAGACAGAGAGACAGAAAGCAAGAAATCACCCCCCCAGAGCGGATGGCCACGCCTCAATCCCTTCTCCATTCTCCTCTCGGGATCTTGGGCACGCACGCACGCCTGGCGTGAGTTTTAAGCCACTGGTCCCGGGACGCAAACCATGGTCGACTATATGGGAGTCCAGCAATGTAGCCATTATGCTAACTGCTGGTCCTATATTTGTTATTTTTTAATTGGCTATAGGGCATATGCACTCACCAGAGAGAGAGGGGGAAAGTGAGAAAGCAAGCCATCAGGTCCAAGACTCGAACTACAGTTGGTCATGTGGGAGTTCAATCCTTTAGTCACCACACCAGCTACTGACCTCTTAAGAATTTTTGTTTTTAAGTACAAAGGTATCTAGCACTCAACATGGTAATCATTTGTTTTTAAAGTTCGTTTCAGGAGAGAAATAGAGGGAGAATAAAAGGCTATAACAAACATCCTCTACAAGGTCTCACACCCTTCCAGCGACCAGGAGCATAGGGTGAAATCCCAGCATGTGCAGGTCAGTCAAACGCGAAGCCTTGACCTTCCATGTGGATCACAGGCAATGCATTATCACTGTGCCTTTGAGCCAGTCAAGCACAGCAGAATTAATAATGGATTTCTGACATTCAATTGAAAAGGACAATATAACCCATAATGAAAGGAAGTTCAATGAACACTGAACGAGAGGGCTCACTCTGTGGTACAACGGCCACACCCTGTTCATGAAAAGCTGGATCCCACAGGTGGACCATGGTTGGAGTGTGCACTTGGGTAGTCAGAAATATGCTAAGGCTGCTCACGAGTGCTCAGGATCTGCTAGGTTGGCAGATCAGAGGAAGGTCCTGATGTGGCCAGACCCCTTTGGTGGAGGGCGTTTCCCTTTTGCTGTCTCTCTATCTCACTTTCACATGTATGCTCTTGCACTCTCTTATGAATAAAAAAATAAGAACTAAAAAAAAGAACCAAAAATGACATAAGTGATATTAAAAGTTTTTAAACTTTATCCACTATATTCAAAACGTTAGATAAGAAATTTAACATGTTAAATTTGGACACAAAATATGTTTAAAAAATGAGGGAAATCAAAACTGATGGAAACAAAAATGAGAATGTCTGATATAACAAACACTTTAGATGAAATAAAAGCAGATTAAAATGTTGGAGAATAAAAATATTGGAGAATAACAGATGAGTGAGCTGAAAGAACAGAACAGAAACTATGGAAACGGAAACAATGCAAGAAAAAGTGTATGGAGGAAAATGCACAGCATATCAATAAATGGTGGCCCATCTGGCCCAGGCAGTATAGTGCTTCAGGTAACTGCATTTCACACGGTCGACCAGACAGCTCACGGCCTGGACCCAGCTGCCTGAAAATCATGCCTGTTATCTGTGCGTGTGTCTGGATTCTAAAAAGAGAAGTGGAGGAAAAGGAATTGTGTCACTTCTGTTCCCCAAAGGGGATGCTTTCTCATTTTTCCCTTCTCTTTCTCTCTTTCGTTGGCAACTGTCCGTGCTCTCTAGAAAATAACATTAAAAAGTATAATTGTTTTGAGAAACATACCGTATTTGAATAAAAAGGGTGTGTGTGTGTGTATGCATGCACGCATAATCTAAGTTGTCTTAAGCACTTTAATAATGATGTGACTTGATATGGGTTTCTTCATATTTCTTGCTCTTGAAATTTCTTCCGCTTCCTTGGATCTGTTGATGACTGTCTTTAAATTTGGAATCGTTTTTGTGTTATTTCTTTAAATATGGTTTCGGTCCCTGTCTCTCTTCTTCAGGAAAATGGATGCATACCGTGACAGAGCCTTATGGGAAGGCTCACGTGAGTGGGTTTGGAAGTAGACAGACAGAGCTGAGGGCTCGCCAGAAATCAGGTGAGGAAAATTGGAAGCCAATCATCCTCTAGTTGAGTACTCAGATGAGACCACAGCCCCAGCTGAGAGCTTGACTAAAACTTACAGAGACTTTGTATCAGAGGCATTAAGGTATTCCCTCATTTCAGCACACTACACTTTGAGATGATAGATGTTTGTTGTGATAAATCACTAGATTTGGGGGCAATATGTATCAAAATATGGATAAATAATACATAATAACAAAGAAAAAAAATCTTCCAAGAAGCCAAAGTTAAAACAAAATAAGATGACACCAGATTTTTCATCAGAAACCATAAAAACTAAAAGGCAATACAGAAGCATTTTAAAATTACAGATAGAGGGGAAATTGATTTGTTAATCTAAATCATTTTTCCCCCTTTGGGATGCATGCACTTTCTGGAGACAAACAGAGAGAAAGAGATGAAAATAAAAAAGCACCCCCTCAGGGAAGAAGACCACATCGCAACCTCTTCTCCTCCATTCTTCTCTCAAGATTTGGCATGCATGCACATGTGCTTGGCATGTTTTTCAAGTCAGCAGGTCCGAGACTTGAACTGCTCAGTCTGCCATGTGTAATTCAGTCACCTTAACCATCGCGTCACCAGTTGGCCCAATCTAAAATGCTATACTCAGTGAAAAAATCTTTTAAAAGTGAAAGTAAAGGAGCCAGCCGATGGTGTGGTGGTTAAGTTGCTGGACTCCCATGGTGTGAATCTTTTTCCTGGTAACTTGCAACTCATGCTGAACAGGTGTGCGTGCAAGTGCAGCTTCCAGGAGGAGAATACAGGAGGGGGGATTGTAGCATGGAAATCACTTTTCCTCTCACTCTTTCTCTCTGGTGAAAGCATGCACCCTAGGGCAAAACCAAAAAAATATATAAATAATAAAATTAAATTAAATTAAAAAAGAAGGCAAATTTTAAATGTATCAATGTATCAGATACAGTTGCTAAAAGAACTCATCACCAGCAGACAAGCATTACCAGAAATGTAAAAGGTAGTCATTGAGGAAGAAAATGCGAGGAGATAACAAATGTATGCAGAGCAATGAGGCTTATATAAATGTTTTGCAGCAGCAGCAGTGGTGACTTTGTGGGAAAACAGGAAGATATTTTTCTCATTTTTTATGGTTGTAAAATATAAACTAGGGCAAATACAGTAACAATGCACTGTGCATTTAAATACGTGTATAAATAGTTAAAAACTATATAATAACAATAACATAAATGTGGAGGGCACAGAAATGGAAGAATACTGGAGTAAGATTTTCACACTGTAAACAAAGCACTATGCAACTTCAGTACTGACCATAATAAGTTAATGATTTTCAATATAAACCCAAACAACATATAAGACAGACAGATACCTACATATATGCACACTTATACCTAACAAAGAATTATAGCTAGTAAACCCAAAAGGAATATGAAATAGAATTTTAAAAATAGTCAGTAAATTGAAAATAAATCAGAAAGGAAAGAAAAATTGAACAAAGAATATATGGTACAAATAGAAAAATAAGAAGATGGTAGAAGTGAACCTAATTATACCAATGGTCACATTACATATAGTCTTTTTTTTTTGAAGAGGTTTTTGCTATAGGACACGTGCACTCGCCAGACAGAGAGAGACAGAGAGATAGAAAGCGATAAATCACCCCCCAGGGGGGATGGCCATGCCGCAATCCCTTCTCCTCCATTCTCCTCTCGGCATCTTG
>NW_006159861.1:1948353-1949395 GCF_000334495.1 Tupaia belangeri chinensis | reverse complement strand
TGGAACCGTGGTCTACTACGTGGGAGTCCAGCAACATAGCCATTACGCTAACTGCTGGTCCCTTAAATATAGTCTTAACACCTTAATAAAAAGACAGATCATCAGATTATATAACAAAGCAGGAATTAACTCTATGCTACCTATGTGGAAAATATGTCATGCTAACATTAATTAAAAGTGGCAACAGGTGGCATAGTCATTAAGGTGCTTGCTCAACCCCCATGTGGTTGACCATGAGTTGAGTCCTGGATCTGACAGCTTGAATTATTCCAGGCACATGTGTATGCAAGGCCAAAATCCCAGAAGGAGAATTGACAAAATAGGTTTGCAGCATGGCCATCCTCTCCTGGGGAGTGATTTCTCACTTGCTCTCTCACTGTCTCTCTGGTGAATGCATGTGCCCTATGTAAAAATCTTTTAAAAAAGGAGTATATAATACTATATTTGTATTAGACAAAATATATCTCAGAGTAAAAAATATCACAACAGAAAAAGAGGATAATTTCATAACAAAGTCAATTTTTGAAGAGGATATAAGAATCCTTAACATTAATGTATTTAATAAAAATATAAGCATCTCTAATGTTAATGCACTTAACAGAAGAGCTTCAAGATACATGAAGTAAACTGAAAAAGCAGCAAGAGAATAAACAAATACGCAGTTTGAGTAGGACATCTTAACATGCCTCTTTTAATAATTGCTAGGCTAAAAGGACAGAAAATCACTAAGAATATAAAAACTTTATTGACACTATCAAAGAACTGTGTAATTCATCAGAGTTATACTTCATCCAACAACAATAATTTATTCCATTTTTTTATGGGCATGCACTATTCTCTATGATAGATCATATACCAGCTCATAAAAATAACTCAAGAAATTCACAGTATCATACAAAGTGTGTTCACTGTACTCAAAGGAATTAACTCAGAGATCAATAATAGAAAGATCAAACTAAAATTTCCAAATATTTGGAAAGTGGATAATATATTTGTAAATAACTAGTGGGTTGAAGAAGAGATCTAAAGAAGAACTAAAAAC
>NW_006159861.1:1942732-1945125 GCF_000334495.1 Tupaia belangeri chinensis | reverse complement strand
TGAAGAAGAGATCTAAAGAAGAACTAAAAACTACTTCATTTATTTATTTATGTTTTAATTTGCTAGAGAGTATGTGCACTAGCTGGAGGGAGATAATTTTGGGTGTGCACACATATGCACCCCACATAATTTTAAGGCCACTGGATCTGAGACTCTAATTGCATAGTTGGCTTTGTGAGATCTAGCTGCTTCAATTGCCATGCCACTGACTAGCTTTCAAAACATTTTAAAATGAATGAAAAAGCAAACAGGGTATATTAAAATATGTGGAATTCAACAAAAGCAGCACTTAAAGGAAAATTAGAGCACTATATTATTTTAAAAGTCCAAAATAAACTATCTCAGCTACCACCTAATGAAACTGAAAGAAAAGGTTAAATACACAAAGAAAGCAACTGAAATTAAATAATAATTACCTGAGTAGGAATCAATAAAATAGAAAAAGAAAAATAATAGAGAAAAATCAATGAGTGCAAAAGTGGACTCTTTTAGAGATCAGCAAAATTAATGTTTTTAAAGAATGTCAAAAGAGTGGATATTAAGTCTTCTTACCACAAAAATGATTGTTAGATAATGTATCTGCTAATTAGATAGACTGAGTCATTCCACATGTATGTACAATTCGAAACATAATGTTCTATGTGATAAATACATAAGATTTTTTTTCTTCTTTTGGAGAGGTTTTTGCTATAGGGCACGTGCACTCACCAGAAAGACAGAGAGAGACAGAGAGACAGAAAACAAGAAATCACCCCTCAGGGGTGATGGCCACACTGCAATCCCTTCTCCATTCTCCTCTCCACATCTTGGGTATGCACACACACACGCACTCGGCATGAGTTTAAGCCACCGGGTCTGGGACTCGAACCGCAGTTGACTACATGGGAATCCAGTGACATAGCCATTACGCTAACTGCTGGTCCCCAATACATAAGATTTTATCTGTCAATCCATATTTAAAAAGGCGAACCTCTATCCAGACAGACTGGAAATACAGAAAAAGCAAATTAACAATAACAGAAATGATAAAGGTAACATCAATATAGACACTACAGATATTAAAGAATAATAAGGAAATCTTATGCAACATACTGAAAAATGTCTATGTAAAGAGCATGTAGATAGATATAGATAGATTAGGTAGATAGATAGATAGATAGATAGATAGATAGATAGACAGATGATAGATAGGCAGATACAAGTATTTCTTGAAAGTCTCAAACTACCTAAGCTCATTTAACAAGATATATGAACAGCAATACCTTCCCAAATAGACAATCCCAGAAAAAGACATAATTCTACATAAACTCTTCCAGAAAATTAAGAGGAAAGAAGGCTTCCTAACTAATTTTATATGATTAGCCTTATTCTAGTACCAATGTCAAATAAAGATATTAAAAAAAGGAAAATTACAGAAATATGGATGCAAACAAATATAAGTATAGTTTAACAATTCAAAATTAAGCAATACTGATCCACATATTAACAAACTGAAAAAGATCAATAGATGCAAAAGGAACATTATATAAAATCAAAATCTATTCCTGGTAAAAACACTCAGAAAATTAAGAACAGAAAGGGGCTTCCTTGAGGAGAGGCAAAAGGGAACCAATCTTCTTGAAGAGACAACTTCATGGCTCCTGAGAACTAGCCATTTTGGGGGAAACAGAGAAATTAATATTTCCCACTGATAATTCGGCCTTCAGCACACAAAACTCATGTGATTAAACTTCCAAATTTGGGAAGAAATCGACCACCCACCAGAAGACTATAGATCACTGCAGGACCACAAGAAATATGGGAAAGCAGGAAAATACCTCCCCTCTAAGGGAAAAGGATAACTCCTCTTCATCCACACACAATTCAATGGAAATCATGGAAATGTCTGATAAAGAATTTAGAACATTCATAATGGCAAAGCTAACAGAGATGGAAGAGAAGAGAGACAATGAACTGTGGAAAAGGAAGGAGAAAGGAGTTGACGAGTTCCAGGAGGTGAGAAAATTCATGCAAGACCTAAAAGAGGGGGGACCAGCAGTTAGCATAATGGCTATGTCGCTGGACTCTCACATAGTTAAAGATTGCTATCCTAGGACCAGCAGTTAGCATAAGGGCTGTGTCGCTGGACTCCCATGTAGTCAACCGCAGTTCGCGTCCTGGACCCAGTGGCTTAAACTCACACTGGGTGCGTGTGCGTGCGTGCCCAAGATCCCGAGAGGAGAATGGAGGAGAAGGGATTGCGACATGGCCATCCCCCCTGGGGGGTGATTTCTCGCTTTCTGTCTCTCTGTCTCTCTCTGCTGTCTGTCTGGCAAGCACACGCGCCCTATAGCAAAAAAAAAAAAAAAAAAAAAAAAAAAACCCCTACAAAAAAAAAAAAAAAAAAAAAAGGC
>NW_006159861.1:1934681-1942089 GCF_000334495.1 Tupaia belangeri chinensis | reverse complement strand
AGACTGAACTGATGAAACAGCATTCTGTGACTTGACTAAAATATTGCTGCTTTTCTTCTAAGCTTTGTTGTCAGGTTTTAAGGATTTTTGTCCTGTCTTGAGTTGTCAATAGATTCATGTACCTACTATTTGAACAGAATCCTAACCTGTTTCTAGACTTTAAGTTTCAAGAAAGTATCCTTACCAGTTCAAAACTGCTTTTCTTGAAATTACCAGCTGAATTTGCTATTGAAAGTAGTTAGATTACTTATGAAAGTGTGTGATCAGCAAAACGTTGGGGAAAAAGGAATTGAAGACAACTGTAGACAGTAGAGATAGTGTAATAAGATAGTGGGATAGGGCAGAGGGTCATACGTGGGGTATATATATATATATATATATGAAATTAGAAATGGAATATTATTGATGATAACATGCATCATTAAGCCACCATGCAGTTTATTCTAGATTAGGGAACCACATTTACTATGTTGTGATGATGTTCAGGGAATGAATGTAAATTAATTAAAAAAAAGTTTCAGAAGGAAAAAAAAAACACTGAAACTGTTCTTATCAAAATTTTTTAAAAAATGCATATTTGATGACTGCAGTAAGCTATATAGCCCCAGCTAGGTGCTACTTTACAGTGTGTTCATTCTACTCACTAAGGTTTATGCCTAAAGTCAGACTTGGGTTCATGTATATGTATATATCAGCTGTGCTAGCTACTGGATATGTTTAGACTAATTAAGTTCATTAGCAAATCAATTAAATGGGGGGGAAAGGCATAGAAAGCAACCATGAATACCAGAGACAATGTGGGAGGAGGGTGGGACACGGCAGAGGGTGAGGGATAAGGAATCAGGGATGGCAAAAAAAAAGCAAAATATACGAGACATAAGAAATGGAAAATTACTTGTTGATAATGCGTTTGTTGATGTGCTTGATTGAACCAATATACAGTGTATTCTGGATGGAAAATTCATTTTGTATACTGTAATGATGTATAGTGAATTAGTGTAAAAAATAAATTTAAAGAAAAGGAAAAAAAAGAAAAAGGCTTCCTTAACACATAAATGGTGCCTACAATGAACCTACACTTACCACTATACTTTAGAGTGAAAGAGAGAGCATTCTTTTATAGGGAAGAAACTGTGTTTGCTCTCAACTGTTCTATTCAACATTGCCCTGGAGGTTCTGTGCAGTGTAATAGGCAAGTCAAAGAAAAAAGTTATCCATATTGGAAAAAAAGAGCAAAACTTACCTTATGCACAGATAACATAACTGTCTTGTATAGGAAATCCCAGTGTATCTTTTAAAAACAATTAGGGGACCAGCAGTTCACATAATGGCTTTGTCACTGGACTCCCATGCAGTCAACTGTGGTTCATATCCCAGACCCGGTGGCTTAAACTCATACCAGGTGTGTGTGCATGCATGCCCAAGACTCCAAGAGGAGAATGGAGGAGAAGGGATTGCTGTGTGGCCATTCCCCCAGGTGGTGATTTCTTGCTTTCTGTCTCTCTGTTTCTCTCTGTCTTTCTGGCGAGCACACAAACCCTATAGCAAAAACCTCTCAAAAAAAAAAAAAATCAAACAATTAAAACTAGTGAGGATCAACTGTATTTCCATATGCTACTAACGAGAAATTAGAAATTAAAATAAAATACTATATAAAATAACATTGAACTGTGAGGTAAATATAATTACTTAAGAAAAGTGAAAATTCTGAATCTGAAAAATGTGTTCAATTAAATAGACAGGAGGAGGTTACGCTATAATTTTCTTATTTCTAGAATGTCCAATTATCTTAACTATTCAGTTTTCTCTATCAACCTTAAAGCTCTTATTTTAAAATTCTATATCTTAAATTGAGGCATATTGCCTTCATGTACATTTATAGAGCCCTAGCCCTAAATCTGCTCAACTACTTACTAGGGTTAAAATTTTATTGACAAATGAATGAAAGAAGGCAAGAGAGAAAGTGATTTCTCATTTTAGGAAGAGTTAGAATGAAGAGGAGAAAACCTAGAGTTAAATATCTGTATGTATCTGCTAAACGAAGACTGCTTGAAGTAGATATGCACAGAGGTGCATAGGAAGGAGAAAATGTGGGTCAGAAAACCAAGAATTGCCCTGCAGGCTGCTCCAGTCCACAGGCCAGCCCAGGGTCATCTAGAGTCACACTCAGAGCACGCGGTGGGAAACGAATTCAGTGCTCAGTGGGTCCTTGCTGCATGTGAGTCGTCCCAGAGTGTTTGCAACACAGATAGCAGCCGACTCATGCTCATCTTTTCTTGTAAGATAGCGCTCTGATCTTTCTGTCTCATAGTATGGGTACTAGACAACTCCTTTCAGAAATACAAATAGTACACTCCCACATCTAGATACTTTTATATTTTTAAAATAGAGTTTTCTGCATAATACATTAGAAAATCTAAATGAATGTCATGAAAAAAAATCTAAACTTTTAGGCTTTTTCATGATTACTAAAATTAATATTTCTGCTAAGTTCTAAAATTAGTATTTAAAGCACCATTATCTATAGTACATCTCATATCTGATTGTACTAATGAGAGTTTTGAACATCGTTTCAGTAGATGAAGGGGATCTGTGTGGATCACCTGACATGGTGTATTATTTTAAGAACAGGTTGTGACGGTTTTTGAAAACCAGAGTTCAAAATAGAATTGTGTTTTAGAGGTTCACAAAAATATGATGTGGTGGGAACCAGTAGTTAGCGTAATGGCTATGTCGCTGGACTCCCACGTAGTCGACCGTGGTTCGCGTCTCGGACCTGGTGGCTTAAAACTCACACCGGGCCGTGTGCATGCGTGCCCAAGATCCCGAGAGGAGAATGGAAGAGAAGGGATTGCAGCGTGACCATCCCCCCTGGGGGGTGATTTCTCACGTTCTGTCTCTAATGTCTCTCTCTGTCTGTCTGGCGAGTGCACGCGCCCTATAGCAAAAACCTCTCCAAAAAAAAAATATATATATATATATATGCAAAAAAAAAAAATATATATATATATATGATGTGGTAATTATGTTTAAGAAAGAGAAAAATGCAGGGCCGGCAGGTGGTGTGGTGGTTAAGGGCACCGAATTTTCATGTGGTCGATCACGGTTTGAGTCCCAGACCTGGCGGCTTGCTTTCTCTTTTTCTCTCTCTTGCTCTCATTCTGTCTCTTTCTGGTCCAGTTTAAATAAATAAATAAATAAATAAATAAATAAAGCTAAATAAAATAATTCTTTAAAAAAATAAAGAGAAAGGTACAAATAATATTTTTATTATTTTCTTTCATTAGTGATATTTTGCTGTTTAAAGTTAGATAATTAGGTGGGACCAGTAGATGGAGTGGTGGTTGAGGCACTGGCCTCCAACATGGCCAACCACAGTTCAAGTCCCAGTTCTGGTGGTTTGCTTTCTCACTCTCCCTTTCTCTCTGTCTGTCTCTTTCTATCAAAATTAAAGAACAATGGGGACCAGCAGTTAGGGTAATGGCTGTGTCACTGGATTCCCTTGTAGTCAACCACGGTTCACATCCCAGACCCGGTGGCTTAAAACTCACACTGGGTGTGTGTGCGTGCCCAAGATCCCAAGAGGAGAATGGAGGAGAAGGGACTGCTTGCTGTGTGGCCATCCACCCGAGGGGGACGGAGAGTGATTTCTCACTTTCTGTCTCTCTGTCTGTCTGTTTGGCAAGGGCATGCACCCTATAGCAAAAACCTCAAAACCTCAAAACAAAAAACAAAAAAAAAGGAAAAAGAAAAAAATTAAAGAACAATGATACTAAATAAAATAGAAAATAAATAAATCTTTAAAAAAATAATTCGGTGTATAAGTTGAGGGTAAAATTTTGTCATAAATAACTACCTTTCAAACTCCCATTAAATTATTTTCAAAGTGTATTAGTTGTTTTAATTTGTATTACAAGAATATATTAAATGTTGGGACCAGCAGTTAGTGTAATGGCTATGTCACTGGACTCTCATGTAGTTGACTGCAGCTCAAGCCTTGGACCCAGTGGCTTAAAACTCACGCTGGGTGCGTGTGCATGCGTGCTCAAGATCCCAAGAGGAGAAGGGATTGCAGCGTGGCCCTCCCCATTGGGGAAGTGATTTCTCACTTTCTGTCTTTCTGTCTCTCTCTGTCTGGTAAGCGCATACTCCCTATAGCAAAAAACTCTCCAAAAAAAAAAAAAAAAGAATCTCAAAAAAAAAAAAAAAAGAGCAAGTATAGGCTTGTTCAACTTAGTGCTGAGAGTGCTATGTTAGTGAGACAGACTTGCGCTATAGACTCTAAGTAGGAAATGAAAACTACGAAAAGGAAAAGGGACTTCAAGGATAATCTGAGTCTTTGTCCAACTGAAATCAAGAGTCTGTTTGGACACGTGGGAAATGCAGGAGCAGGTGACAAAGGGCATGGAAAGTCAGGATTTAGAGTTAATGAGAGAGGCCCTCAAAGAGCAGGGCAGCATAACATGCGGATGCACAGTAAAACTGCTTTTAATAATTAGCCCAGAGAAGGGGTGGTCAGAGCAGAGAAAGTCTGAAATGACGCTAGACAAAGCGGGAACACTAAAGGTGGGAGAGACTTGGGTGCTGAGTGCCTTGCCATGGTCCTGGTTGACTCTCACTGCGAGCTTCTGTGTCTTCTATGTGTTACAAAGATCAGACCCTTCTCTAGGAGACTAGCCTCAGCTAATACTGTGATTAGAATCATATGAAATTTCTCTTTTTTAAATTTGCTAGCGAGCATGTGCGCTTGCGTGAGAGAGAGAGAGAGAGAGAGAGAGAGAGAGAGAGAGAGAGAGAGAGAGAGAATGAGAGAGAAAGCACTGCCCCACGTGAGGAGTAATCATTCTGCAAATCCCTTCTCCATTTTTCTCTCTACTTTCAGGATTTATTTTTTAGAGATGTTTTTGCTATAGGGCGCGTGCACTCACCTGAAAGAGAGACATAGAGACAGAAAGCTAGAAATCACCCCCCCAGGGAGGATGGCCACGCCGCAATCCCTTCTCCTCCATTCTCCTCTTGGGATCTTGGGCACGCACACACACATGCCCAGTGTTGAGTTTAAACTACTGGGTCCAGGACTCGAACCACGGTCGACTACATGGGAGTCCAGTGACATAGCCATTACTCCAACTTCTGGTCCCCTTTCAGGATTTTTGACATGCACACACAAGAACCTGGCTTGTTTCTCAAGCTCCTGGATGTGGGACTCAAACTGCACAGTAGGCCCTGTGGAATCCAGTCACCTGAACCACAATTCCACCAATGGATCCATTATAAGACATCTTGAGCTAGAACCATTTAGCTAAGGTGTTCCCAGATTCCTGATCTACAAAAGTTATGAAGTAATAAAAGTAATAAATGTTTTCCTGTTTTAACCTGTGAAATACTGGGGTGAATTGTTACACAGCAGTGAATTGAGCCCTAACATGGTGTCAAAAGGGATTTACACCCAGGCAGCCGACCTTGAACTCTTCATTACTTTACCAACATCAAGACAAAACACAACGAGCAAAGTCTCAGTAGATTCTTTTTGTTACTAAAGCAAGAATCATAAAAATTTTAACACCTTTGTTCTCTCTAGTATATTCAAGCATGCAAGTATGAAATGAATTACGGGTGGGCTATTTGAAAAACTGCCTTCTGTGGGTTGCACTGCCTAGCTCCCTCACCCACACCTCACAAGTTCAAGCCCCAAACACCAATGTAATGGGGATGGTACCTGGAGACGTGGTTTTGGGGAGGTAACTTATTGTAGAGGAGGTCATGACAGGAAGGCCCTCAGAATGGTTATTGCCCTGGTACGAAGTGGAAGAGACACCAGAGCATGTGTGTGCATGCATTCTCTCTCTCTCTCCTTCCCCTACATGCATGTGAAGCTGCAGTGAGAAGGTAGCTATCTGCAATCCAGGAAGTGATCCCTCCACAGGGATCTGAGTTAGCCAACATCTTGATTTTGGAGTTCTTAGCCTCCAGAGAAATAAATCTATTGTTTAAGGCACTCAGTCTACAGTATTTTGTTACATGAGCTTGAACTAAGATTTTGATACTAAAATGTGGAGTGCTGTTGTAACAAATTCCTACAAATGTGACAGCATCTCAGGAACTGGATTGTGGATTGAAGTTGGAGTTTTGCAGAGCATGCTATAAGTGTGAATGTTAAAGACCTTTCGGGTAAGATTCAAGCAGAAATGAGGAGCATGCTATAGGAAAGTAGAGAGAAAAGACATTTCTTGTTAGAAAGTGGGAAATGACCTAGCTGAACTGTGTTCTAATCTTTTGCGAAAAGTAGAACTTGTGAGTGATAAACTTGGATATTTAACTGAGGGGATTGCTAAGAGAAGTGTTGAAGAAATGGCTCCATTCTTCCTGAACGAATGACAGTCAAATCCAACAGAAGATATTTGAATTAAAGTATTAACTATTAAGCAAAAAGGGAATGAGGATTTAAGCATTTAGAATATTCTTAGCCTATCTGTATGTAAAAAGTTAAGTAAACTTACTATGAATAGAATGCTGTAACTGTGGCAGAGCAATTGTTTCACAGAGAGCGTGGATTTCATCATTTCTAATAAAGCCAAAAATATAGATGGAATTCTACTAGCAAGAACACTGTTATTTTCAACTAAAGGGGGTGGAGAGAGAGAGAAAGAGAGAGAGGGAGAGAGAGAGAGAGAGAGAGAGAATAAAGAAAGGAAGTTGAATGTTGTAGATCCTACAATGGACCATGGAACTATTCAACTATAAAATGTGTGTTATCCTTGAAGAAGAGGGAATAAGAAATCTCGTAGGTAATTTAGAGATCATCAGGATTAGTAACGAGGCTTCAACAGGTCAGATGGCCTCCAATCAAAGCCTTGGGGTGGGACTGCCCTCATAAACCTTGAGAGAGGTCAGTCTTGACATGCCAGAGAGGTGGCACTGCCACTCTTGTGGGTCCAGAAGAGAATTATTCTCAAACTTTAGGCTGTATGTTAATTTGTCTTGCTAAAATGTGAACTTGCTTAAGACCTGTTACCTTCTCATTTTTTACTTTCTACCTGTTGGAAAGGGAATCTTTATTCTAGGATGGTCCCATCACAGAATTTTGTAAACACGGAACTAGTTTGGGTTCACAGGTGGAGAAGAATTTGGCCGCAGGATAAATCAAGCATACCTCTAGTCTTACCCACATATGAGTTAGATGACATTTAGATAAGACTTTGAACTTTAGAGTGGATGCTGGGATAAGCCGACCCCTTTGTGACTGTTGGGATGGCATGAATGTATTTTGCATGTGTAAAGAACACATAGAAGGAAGGAGAAGGCAAAATGCCATGGACGGTGTTCTCTTAACATTCATATGTCCATAATTCATCACTTCCAGTGTGGTGGTATGTGGACATGGAGCCTTCAGAAGGCAATCAGGGAA
>NW_006159861.1:1926548-1934656 GCF_000334495.1 Tupaia belangeri chinensis | reverse complement strand
CGTATTGGTGGTGAAGCCTTCATGAGGGGATTATAGCCCTTTCTAGAAGAGGAGGGACACCAGAGAGCGCTCCCACTTTCTCTCTCTCTCTCTCTCTCTCTCTCTCTCTTTCTCTGCCACGTGAGGACACAGAGAGAAAATAGACGTCTGTGAAGCAAGAAGAGAGCCATCACCAGGAACCAAATCAAACAGCTCCTTGATCTCAGATGTGGAGCTTCCAGAACTAGGATAAACCAATGTCTGTTGTTTAAGTCACCCAGTTTGTGGTAAATGTTAGGAGCCCAAGTTGAAAAGGACTCTTCCTCATATCTTTATGATCAAGAAGGTGAGTGCATCACCCCCAAATCACTCTTATACTTCTTTGTCTTTTGAAAGGCTAAATTTAAGATTATTTAGTGAGAGAACAAAAGGAAGAAACCTATGATAATTTGGTATACATGTTCTAGATTCAATAGTCTTACTGTGAAATTACTTGAATATTAGCAAAATTAAAAGTGAAAAATTAGGGACCAGCAGATGGCATAATGGCTATGTCGCTAGACTCCATGTAGCTGACCATGGTTTGAGTCCCAAATCTGGTGCCTTAAACTCATGCTGGGTGTGTGTGCATGCATATATAAGATCCCGAGAGAACAACGGAGGAGAAAGGATTGCTGTGTGGCCATCCCCCCTGGGGGGCGATTCTCGCTTTCTATCTCTCTGTCTTTCTGGAGAGCACATGCCCCCTATAGCAAAAACCTCTCGGGAACCAGCAGTTAGCGTAATGGCTATGTCGCTAGACTCCCATGTAGTCGACCGTGGTTCGTGTCCCGGATCTGGTGGCTTAAAACTCACGCCGGGCGCGTGTGCGTGCATGCCCAAGATCCCGAGAGGAGAATGGAGGAGAAGAGATTGCGGCGTGACCATCCCCCCGGGGGGTGATTTCTCGCTTTCTGTCTCTATGTCTCTCTCTGTCTGTCTGGCGAGCGCACGCGCCCTACAGTGAAAACCTCTCAAAAAAAAAAAAAAAAGTGAAAAATGAACACATACCCTTCTTTGCCCTGAGCATGGTGGTGAGGCAGTGGTGTAAGGTTCTATAACGACAGAAGCCATATGAAGGACTGGGTTTCAGCTCTCAAGTTGATCTGTGCACTGTGCAAGCTCTCGGCCATGCCTGAGGGCCTGGCTGGGCAGGGCTGGGAGGGTGGCGGGGTGAGGTCCTGCTGGGGATGCTCGTTTCTTTCCGTCTCTGTTTCTCTCCCTTTCTCACATTAAAAAAAGAAAAAGAAAAGAAATGAAATTTTAAAAGGATCAAAACATTTTTTCTCTACTTCCTTTAATCACTTACATTTACTTCCAATATATATAAAAAAATCTAGTATGAAAAAGAAACTGTTACATAAGAATAGTTTTTTAACATTTTTTCATATCCTCTGTTTATTTTTATTTTACTTAGCTCTTCCAGAGAGCCAGACAGAAGGAGAGACAGCACTTCCAACAGACTCCTGTGCAGCAATCCATCCTCAGCCATTAGCCAACCCAGATGATGGGCATGTGAAACCCAGTGTGCTCAGAGAGGTCTCTGGACTCGAACTGGAAATCTTCCAATGTGGAATTGCCTTCTGGGTGCCTGCCGCATTTTACTGCTGTGGAACTTGTCCCCACTCACATATTCAAACCATTCTAATTATATTCAATAAAATTATTTATTGTTATTAAAATTAAGCATTAATAACATAACAGATTGGATTTTAGCACATATAAACTGATATCTTAAAATCAGAAAAAAATGCCAATTTACATTTATGAAATAATCTATAATGTTGCTTTTAGAGCACTGTATCAATAGCTAACTATATTTTAACTACATTTCTGATTTGTAATTTTTAATTTAAACTTTTTCTCTACTTGAATTATTTTGTTAGCTCTTTTTAAAAAAATAATTATTTTATTTCATTTTAGTCATTGTCATTATTTTATTTTTAAGTTGACCAGAGAGAATCAGAGAGAGAGAGAAAGAAGGAAAGTGAGAAAGCAAGCTGCCAGGTCCGGGACTTGAACTGTAGTCAGCCATGTGGGAGTCCACTGTCCTAACCACTATACCACCTGCTGGCCCCCAAAATTAAGTTTTTATTACAGAAAATGGAATACATTATTCTAGAAATCAAATAAGTAAAATAAATAGAGAAATAGAGGAAATATCTAAGGAGGCTATAGTTAAGTAGCCAAAAATAAAAGCCTGTCTGAGATCATTTTTAAGGGAAGCCCTCAGTTATGAGATAGAATCAAGTTTTCGAGTGTTGCAAGGAAGAATGTATCAGAAAAGGGAAGAAGGAACGGAAAGTGGAAAGGTGCCAAGGTGAGAGCACATTTGGTGGCTCCACAGAACAGGTAGATAACAATGTATCTAGACAGAATATGCAGGGGCCAAGTGACAGAAGAGCTCGCCAGTGTCTGACCTGTCGGGTCTTAGTCCATAGAAGAGATTTTCAGTTATTCCAAATGCAATGAGAAGACAGGGAAGTTTTTAACTGGTTAAGGAAAGACAGACCTCATTAATCTTAGAAGGGAACCCTGACAAATCTGTCCTCTAAGTCATTACTTTAACTGAAACAAAGCCAGAGTAAATGATGACTTCAGAGAGAAATTTGTTACAAAGTCAGTTAGCCACATTGATTAGCGTGCCCAGAGACATTCTTAGAAAATTCCGCAGCGGAAAGAAAGGCTCGAGAATGGTCTGGTGGGAGAGCATTTACAGCTGATATTAATGACAAGGCGGGAAGGTTCCTCCCAGTGATTTGAGTCACTAATGCTAACCACAGCCAAGAGCGAAGGAATTTGGACTTGAACCAGTTATTCCACTGTGAACATATCTAATTCATTATGTATACATACTACATGTAGGTCCAAGGACAAGATTTCTTTTGTCTAAAATTATTCTTCATTGATCTGCACTACAGATGTTATATATTAAAATTACTTTAAAATATACAAAATTTACAGGTAAGATTTTATAATAGCTTGTATGCTTGAGAAAACACTGTTTTTGGTATGTTTTAATGATCAGTACTTGACCCAACTAAACTAAATGTTCATTTTAAATTATTTGACAGTTTCTACCTATTCTACTTAAATACTAGACAGTGCTTCTTTTCTTGATTCTGTCTTTGGAGGCAACGTGAAATTCGGTAATTTTTGCAATTCAAATGCTCAATAGCATGTCCATGCGCATGTCTGAGCATGCTGTGCAGAAAGCAGTGAGGAATAGTGGGGAGTGAGATCAAATTGCGTTCCGGTCTTCCTGAGCAAACTATGCACAGTGGCTATTAGATGTGGTTTAAATTTATTTCCAAGACCCAAATATATATCCAAGAATAACCTTATAAACATTCGCATGACATTTTCAGACTGCTTAGAGGCAATAACGGCTAGTCTTAAAAATTAATAATTTCTGTTAGGTCTTCAGTATACTCAGATCTGGGTTACTAAAAGCTGATTCCAAGATTTGACTAAGTACAAGAAATTTCTTGGGGATGGGAACAGGAGAGATGGGGGCAGCTGTCTTCAGATCATGTGCAAGTCTGACCAATATAGAGCGAGGGAAAGAAGCAGATTAAGTAGGGGAAGTTTCAGACTAAAGTAACCTACTTTCTAGGAATTTGTAGCTGTTGCAATAAGTTGTCTACTTGAGTTGCATCATTGGAGTTTACATCTTTTTGGAATGAACTGCTTAATACTCCTGTCACACCCAGTCACTGGCTGACAGCTGCTTCCATTAAATGTGGCCATTGTGTGAAGGCCATGTAGAACTCAGCTGTGGAACTAGGGTGAGTCAATTATGCTTCCCCCACAGGAGAACTAAGATATTTTTATGATTATTTGAAGATCAAAGAAATTATAAATCATCCATTCATTTAAAGGTTTGTCTATAATATTCGAGGCCTATTGAATTTTTTTTTTTTTTGCTTAGTCTGGTTAACTGAGAAAACTCAGAACAAAATATGAGCTGAATGGAAGAAATGAGAAGCTACAATTCTTTATTTTATCTTTCTTTCTCATATGTGCACTCATTTTCAAATGTACAAACACAAAGTGAGGAACACATTGTTTATCTTGAAAGGATTTTTTAACATTACTGCAATTATAATCAAATATCTACCAAGATGTTTTAGTGGTAACATTCATATTCTTCAAAATTTTATTAAGACAAAAAAATTGTGCAAGTCATCAAAAAAAAACATAGAAAAACAGAGAAGATGAGAAGTAAATATAAAACTTTGTTGTCAGATATAAAAACACATAGAAAAAGGTTAGTAACAAATAATATGGTATTATTAATTATCACACAAATATGGCAATATAAAACTGAACAATGCAAAGTTTCTATTCGGAAATCAATACAAGAAATGCTGCGAGGCTTAGTCTAGTCACATTTTCAGCCTTAATCATAGCTTCGGAGCAGTAGTAGCGTATGTGACATCTGAGCAAGAATCACAGGCAATAAACAGAGCTTTTGTTTTCGGTTTGGATTTTGTAATAGAAAACAAACACGTGCACCAGAATTGTTCTGGACTGACTCCACCTGTAGCTAGCCAGTAATATAAGAAAGCAAACAATCTTTATTTTTATAAGCCACACATCTGGGGTTTGTTTGTTCAACAACCACCCAGCAAGAGAATTCTTTTTTTTTTTTTGCAGAGAGGTTTTCAGAAAGACAGAGAGACAGAAAGTGAGAATTCACCCCCGCGGGGATGGTCATGCCGCAATCCCTTCTTCCCCATTCTCTTCTTGGCATCTTGGGCACACATGCACACATGCCTGGCATGAGTTTAAGCCACCAGATCCAGGACTTGAACCGTGGTGGTCTACATGGGAATCCAGCAACATAGCCATTACACTAACTGCTGGTCTCTGCACAAGGGAATTTGGAGTAGGGGAGTGATGGTGGTGCGGTGGTAGCATGACGCTCTCGGACTGATCTGTACTGGGGAGTTCCAGATCCACATGGAGACCTCCTGCACTCTCAGTGTGTGCACACCACTGACCTAGCTAATGCTGGTGATGGGTCGCAGTGTGAAGACCTTGTTGGGGGCTTTTGTCTCTCTGCCTATCTCTGTCTCTGTCTCACTCATGGAGGAAAGAAACTAAGAACAAATAAAAAGGAATTCTGAAGCATATGATACGGAAGAGATATTTAACAATTTCTCATGATAAAATTATCTCAACCCTAGCATTCTTTCAACTTAGGTGATTGATAAAATGCCTTAATACAAAGATCTCAAAAACAAAACAAGCAAAGAAAATGTCTGTTGTTCTGGCAACTTCATCATCTTGGATCTTAAGGTAATAAACTGGTGAGATTATAAAACAAATACATTTATTACCATTTAAAAAAGTGTGACAGGTCCCATGATCTTTACCTAATACGGAAAGGATCTACATAACTCGATTAACCTTGTAGAACAGTGAGATTTGGGCCTAAAGCTATGATTTTGTTGTGAAGTAGCTCTTAGAGAGAATTATAATGGAGGTGCTGCTAATTCTCTAGATTGCTGAGGCTCTACCACAGTGTTAAATTAGATCTTCGCTTTTCAGAGTGAATTCCCAGAAGATTCTCCATGATAAATGTGTATGGCCTATTAATCTTGAGAAATGCTACACACATTAATTACCTCCATAAAATTTAAGCATCTACAATGATAACTAAAGATTTGATCATCTTGAAGTAAATAAATCTATTTAATTTGATCCAGAAATTTCAAGCCTATTTCCTTGTGATGTTCTTTAACTAATAATCCCTGACAAATCCTTGCCTAACAGGTGTTCCTACAATAGTACATTTTAGGAAATTAGATGATCTAAAGAGATAAGGTATCTTCCCAATAACTGACTTCTCTGGTTTAAAATATATCTTGAACTCTTTATTTTGTATACATAGACAAAAATTTAATGTTCTTTTTAATAATATAAATATTACTTCTGACAGAATTATCATATAGACCATTTTTGTTATACCTCCAATGTTTCTTCTGTAAAAAAAATAAAATAACAAAAATTATGCTTCTTATTTACTATTAGGAAGAAATATTTCTTTTTTTAATGATTTTTAAAGAATTATTTTATTTAAGTTTATTTATTATTATTATCATTGTTATTTTCCAGTTTGATAAGAGAGAGACAGAGAGAGAGTGAGGAAGTGAGAAAGCAAGCCACCAGGTCCGAGACTTGAACCATGGTTGGCCATGTGGGAGTCCAGAGCCCTCAACCACCACGTCACTTGCCAGCCCCAGGAAGAAATATTTCTATTTGTAAGTTGAATATTTTCTCCTAATACAACCAAAGTATTTGTATTAGCATTTAGGAAATTGAGAATCTGATTAAATGTATTATTTTAGTAATACTCTAGGCATTTTTTAAATCAATTTTTTTTGTCATTAATCTATTTTTTTAAATCTTTTTGGAACCAGCAAATGGTGTAGCAGTTACATTGCTGGACTTCCAGATGGCCAAGCACAGTTTAAGGCCTGGACCTGGTGGCTTGAAACTCACTCCGGGCACATGTGCATCCATACCTAAGATCCTGAGAAAAGAATGGAGGAGAAGGGATTGCAGAATGGCCATCCCCTCCTGGGGGATGTGATTTCTCACTTTCCCTCTTAGTGTCTCTCTCTCTCCCTCTGGTGACTGCATGACCCTTAAGGCAAAATCTTCTGAAAAAAAAAATTATATGCACATTTTGTCAGTTTTTTAAATAAAAAAAAAGTCAATTTTCCAGTAAAGAGCATTGTGAAAGTAGAATTGCCAAAACAAGGAGAATAATAAATGGGTTCTTAATCATGAAGATATCACATTAAAAGAATTACTGGGCAAGAGAAATGTTGATGAGGTATTCAGGGCCCATCAAAGGATAAAATTACTGCTGCTTTTTGAAACATGTAAAAAAGATCCTTCCTGAGAACTGAAATTAAAATTTTTATCAGAAGCCAAAATCATCCAGCTTTATAATCATCCCATTGTTTTCAAAATGAAAGTTTGCGCATAAAGAGAGCCCATCTACCATCTACATCATTAAAGAACTGGTCCCAGGAGGTGCTTTCCTTTTCTTTCTGAGAAACAAGGATGAGTGAACACTCAGTGAAATTTTCATTACATGCTGCTTCCGGATATCTTGAGTAAAAAAATTATAATCACAGCAACTTTGCCCCAAGAACTGCCTAGAGGTGAAATAATGTCCTGAAAATCAGTGACTTTGCAAAGTCTCGTCAAGAGGATGGTAGTGTATGTTCATCTTCTGACCTAAAGCAGATCGCCATTAAATGGACTGCACCAGGAGTGCTTAATTAGTAATTAATCGTCCTGAGAGTGACGCGTGGAGCTTTGGCATCCCACTCTGGGAGGACTTTAGCTGAGGAGTCTGTCCACTCCCTTGACTGGAAGTCTTTGTTCTCTGTCTTTGTCCAAGGATGTGTGCTGTTATTTCTCTCCCTTTCCTCCTGAACTGTCTCGCTTCTTTTTGTTCTATCTCTTCTTTATCATGTTCCCATTCCTCTTTGCCACTGGAGTAAACTGTACCCCTTTTCAGAGATTTAGATGAATCTCTGCTTTTTTATTTGTCTGATGGTTTAACTTTTTCCCTGTCTTTCTCATTTGGAAAAAGAGGTTCACATGGACTCTCACTTTTTTGTTCTCTGAAATCCCCATTGTTCCATGTTCCTCTTTTCGCCTCTTGGCTAAGTCAGGTGGCACTTCACAGTTATCATTGGAGTAATCCCTTTTCTCCTCTTCCCTGTCCTTTTCATCTTCTTTTTTTTCTCCCCTCTTTCTCTGGATCTTTCCCTTGACTCATCCAATGTTCCTGTCCATTTCTCTCCCCTTACTCTTGGGCAGTGATGGAGGAGGATGACTAACATAGGGCTTTGCCGAAGCCTCCTTGAGTTCAGTGAGACTCTGTTGAGGAGGAATGTGAGAAGGGTGGGTATCCGTTTGGCGTTTTTGCTTCCTTTCAAGCACTACAATATCTGATTGGGGGGCAGGTGAACTCAAGAACCCAGAAACTGGTGTTTTTTCTCTCGCTTTAACATTGTCTTTTTACCTTATTTCCTTTGCTGTATCTCTTTCTCTGGATGGCC
>NW_006159861.1:1896858-1926521 GCF_000334495.1 Tupaia belangeri chinensis | reverse complement strand
AGTCGACTTGGATTCTACGTTGGGGGCAGGGGTCTTGAATGTCCCATCTTCAGCTTTTTCATCCCTCTTGAATTTTTCTTTCTCTTTGTCAGACTGAAGTGTTCCTTCCTTGGTATCTCTTGCTTTTTAATCTCTACTAGGCCACTCTTCCTTTATTTTTTCTTTACCGTCTTTACCAAGTACCCTGACCTCTGGATCAGTGGCAAGAGTCTTTTTTTTCTTTCCACTTTTCTTTCTCTTTTCCTTTGTAGTTGTAGTTTTCTTTAACTGCTTCACTGTTACAGTTACTATTTCTGTTGCTTGAATTCCCTTTTGGTGTGGCACTAGAAACTTTATTCATTTACTTATTTATTTACTTTTATTATTTATAATAATTATTATCATTTAATTTGCTACAGGGCACATGCACTCTCCACCAGGTCCCAGACTAGGACCAAAGTCGGTCATGTGGGAGTCCAGTGTCTTAGCCACCATGCCATCTGCTGGCCTCCACCATTAACAGCTTTCACATCACACCGGGATCTCTCCCTTGATTTATCAGTCTCCTCAGTACTGCTTTTATCTGATATAGATGTGCTCTCTATTGAAGATGAGGAAGGCCCACCACCAAGAGCATTTTGTACACTGGCAACTGCATTCTTCCAGAAAACAGGGGTCTTTGTGGCGAAACTCTTTTTTAGGTACCATGTATAACTTTCTACTTTTCAACAATTCAGAATAGCCCATAGCCAATGCTTATAGATCTGGCCTTTTTTTTTTTCTTCCTGGCAGATTTTATGCCTTCTTTATTTCAAAGTTGACCCCGATTCAAAACTTTTGTGTACCAAGAAAATATTTTTGTTAGCACCGTCAAGATACTCCTGATGTGAGTATATTTGTGTTTTAAGGCAGTGGCCTGATGCCTTGGTTAGTCTGTAATACCATTTATGTGCAACATGTTGAAAATTTTCATGGTCTAATTGATCGGCTTTATTTCCACCATCAAATCCCAGTGCTGGGAGGATGGTCAGGAATCCTGGATAGTGTCACATTCCTTTTCATGTCTGGCTCTATCACGATGCTCCCTGGTCACGGTCTCTAACATGCAGCAAAGGGATCTTCTGTATTGACTGGCCTCATTTTCAGTACAGCTCACGACCGTATAAATGATGTCAGAGAACACTGGACCATAACGAAGAACTCTAAACCAATTTGGAGTTTTCAGTCGATGGACCAGTTCAACAAAACGAGCACAGGAAGCGGCACCCATTGCTGAAGATATATAAATTGAGGAACTATGCAGAGCTGTAGACATTTTATGATGGTCTCATTTTGGGTAGGTTTTGCTCAGAGCCGTTGTCCTCGTTTCCGTCTCTGTAAAGCTCTCTGCACGTGTGCTGTTTCTTCTTCCGGAAGCTTGTCCCGAGGGCACTGCAGTGTTCTTCTCTCTTCCTTTCTATGTGGAGGCATTTCCTGCTCGTCCTCAGTTGTTTGCTTCTGGACTTGATGTTTATTGTCTGTTTACAGCTAGTTCGAGATCATACATTGTCAGTGACCAGAATGTGGCATAGACTTGACAACTGATGTCATCTTAGACTTTGGGACCATGTAAGAAGACCACTGCTTCGTGGACAGGAGCCAGCACCAGCTTTTGTGAGGTGATGTACTCAGGAACTAAAAATCATGGAAAACTTCCTGAATTTGTGTGTGTTAAAAGGAAAAAAAGCCAATTTAACAGAGTAGAGTTTTAGTTGAGCAAGTCTTAACATGATTTAAATCAGGCAGTTGTCCCTGGACTTCTAGACAACTTCAGCTAGCCTCGTGGTCAACTTAGTATTTAAGTTCTGGAAAAGGAAAGTGACACATGCAGGAACAGGAAGGTGATGTATAAAAATGAAAGTGAAGGAATCAAAATCATTTGGGTGGGTTACATTTTGAAGTTTGTCAGCATTAATGCAGTTTATAAGGTGGGATACCTGTGATTAACTGAAGCCTCCTGCTGTGATTGGCTATAACCTAGCAACTAGCTCAGAAAACATCCTAACATGTACAACTTCAGCATATCTGTAGGAATCCAAGTGTGGGAGTACACAGGCCATTTTAGACCAAAATAATTGAATTTAGCATGTGCCATCCTTGTGCAAGGGCCACACTAACATTTTATGTAGGTTTAAATTTTTTAGTATATGTGTTGTCAAAGTGAGCACCATCAGTCTATTTTAAAATGTTCATCTTTAACATTATGTCTAATTTAGGTAGAGTGGCTCTCTTCAACTTAGAGTTAGATTTTTATAAATTCAATAATACTTTAAATATTATTTTTTAATTTTCAAAAAATAAAATTGTCCAGAAAATGTGAGTACTTGCTAGAGAAAGAGAGGAGAGAAGAGAAAGTACTTCCCATGGGACATGGTCATGACAATCCCTTCTCCTTCATTTCTCCTGACTTTTGGGGTTTGGGGCCATGCAAGCACATGCACCCAACGTGTTTCTTAAGCCATCAAACCACTCAGTCAGCCATGTGGGACTGAACCACCTGCCATCATGCAATAGGACGGCCTGTTGTTGTATACATTTAGAAACAACTTGAATTGTGCTATTCACAACTGAGGGCTAGGTATAAAGACAATGTGGTGTATGACTGAAAATTTCTTTTCACTCTTTGGGCCTCAATACTTTAACTGTTAAATGAGAGAAATAATGACACCTACTCAGGAATAATGAGGATTAAGATTTCAAGAACCAATAAAATCCATGTACAGATATTAGTTACCCCTGCTAAGCTGTCATGAACAGATGTCTTTCCAGAAAGAGCAGCAGCTACCCCAGAAAGAGAATGAGCTCTCTCAGAGCCAACAGCTTAGCTTGACCATGCCAGTTCCCAGATTGCTTAAACCAGAAAATAAACATTCTTCTTTCTTTTCTGTGCTCTAATTGAATGTCCAGTCATGATGAGCTGTCATGATGGTGAACCAAGAAATATAATAGGAAAAAGAAAACATAATTCTCCTTTCTTTAGTAATAACTCTTTTAATTTTTGCTTTCTTTTAAAGATAGGTTGCATATAGTCACACATGAAAACACCTGGATATATTAATATAATCTTCAAGGCAATCAACTATGGCAATTTTAGTAACCATTCCTTTGTTATCCCATTTTCAGACACCAGTTTATTCATGTGTTGAAAGCACTGCATTTCTTAGTCCTTCAGATCAGCAGTCCTGTCTTTTGGGCACCAGGGACCCATTTTGAGGAAGACAATTTTTATTTTTCCATAGACTGGGGAGGATGATGGTGTTAGGATGATTCAAGTGCATTACATTTATTGTTCACTTTATTTTTATTATTATTACATTGTAATATGTAATGAAATAATTCTACAACTCATCAGAATGCAGAATAGGTGGGAGCCCGGAACTTGTTTTCCAACTAGATGGATCCAACTGGGGATGATGGAGACAGGAACACCCAAGGTGTGTTGCTTGTGTCCAGTCTACTCCAAAATCACAATTTAGTTGCTACTTCTGCAGAAAACCTTGCTTCACAAAGATAGGATGTTGGAAATAGAAGCAGACTTTTCAGTGTTTCTGTAGGAATCTGAGGATGTCCTACTTTGACTTTAATCCAGAGTATAGGGAGAGCTGAAGTTGTCTCAGACATGCTTCTGAGGCCACTGCCATTTGCATTCTCAAGCAGTTGATCCTTTTCTACCACAAAGTCAGTTCACCAGGTTTATTCACAAATGGGCTGTAGACCCTTTCCTTTCAAGCTCAGGGGTCCTTTGTGGTTGGGAACTAATGTTGAAACTCTTCTGAAAGCTGAGAAGAGATCGTGCATTGGCTGGAAGAAAAATGGCTCTGGTTCAATCTCTTTCGAAATCGCTGCTAGTGTTTGAAATATGTCAAAAATCCTAACAGTCACTCAGCACTCCCATGATTCCAGTTTGGCTTCGAATGAGCCACTTTGTCTATTTGAACACAGGTGTTGTCCTCTGAAGTGACAGATTGGTAGTGGAGCAAGTTGTGTGTCACACAAGTCCAGAGTCTAGTGACCCACTCCGCGTCACTGAAATGTGTTGCCCGTGGTGACTGTCTTTCCTAATAGAGATCTCTGGGATGGATCTCATAACTCAAAAACTCTGGCCGGTGATCTACCTTTAGAAAGCCATCCACGTCTATATATGTGAGCAGGCATGTGCACTCTGCACCTGTCTCCTCACATAACTATCAGTACACGAACACACGAGGTAAAGCACATGCTTTACGGACCAGCATGTGGAGTGCTGGCAAAAGGCGCTGCACTCTCATATGGCCAACCGTGGTTCAAGGCCCGGACTCAGTGGCCTGAAATTCACTCCATGTATGTGCATGCGTGCTCCAAATCCCAAAATCTCAGAAGGATGGAAGAGAAGGGATTGCAGCATGACCATTCCCCTAGGGAGTGATTTCTCACTTTGCCTTTCACTGACTGTCTCTCTGATGAGCCCACATGCCCTATGGCAAAACAATAGCATGTGCTTGGGACCAGTAGTTAACATAATGGCTATGTCACTGGACTCCTATGTAGTCGACCACAGTTCGAGTCCCGGACCCGGTGGCTTAAACTCACACAAGGCACATGTGCATGCATGCCCAAGATCCCTAGAGGAAAATTGAGGAGAAGGGATTGCAGCATGACCAGCTCCCCTGGGGAGTGATTTCTCACTTTCTGTCTTTCTGTCTCTCTGTGTCTTTCTGGTGGGCACATGCACCCTAGAGCAAACACTCCAAAAAAAGAAAACAATAATAGCATGTGCTTTAACGTGGTTGATAATTTTAATCACATCCTGCAAAATGTTGTTAAGTTTGGGTGACAATGTTTGGTTAGACAGCATTTCTCTGTGGATCACAAAACAGATAGACACACAATCAGAAGCCATCTCTTTGACTTGAGTAGTGAAACCAGAAACCTGTCCAGTTATGGCAACTTCTCTATCTGTGCATATCGCAACACAAATAACCAGTTCCCTTTTCTGGTATTTAATCAAAGACTTGACAGGTTCTGCAATGTTGGTTGGCAACAAAAGTGCACATAACATATCCTCTTGCATATCCTCCTGAAAATACATTGTACAACAGCATTGTCTGTTGTTAATGCTGGTAGACTTACAACCTGGATTGCATACCATGGTGACTCATTAATCCTCTCTCACAGCTGTACCTCAATATCTTCTGCTATTTCACCAGTTCATCCAGTTATGGTGCTAGCCAAAAGAGGAGCACGTACCACCTTCTGAACTGCAACCTCTTCTAAAAGTTCACAACAAAGGCTGATAGAAGCAGGCAGGATCATCTCTTCAGCAACAGAAAAGGGCTTCTTACCTTTAGTAATATGCTTAGCCACTAGAAACGATGCTTTCAGTGTGGATACATTTGATGAGGTGGTGGCCGTCAGTTATTGCTGCTGTTCTTCATGTTCATTTTTTTTTTCTTTTGAAAACTCTAAAGGTTTCTCTTTTAATGCAGAGCTCTTGGTCTCCATGGTGACAAAGCAGTTGTGAGGGTTTCATGACTTTGTTGGGTAACCGGTCACCACATGTTATACAAAGTGGACTTGGAGAATGTAAATCTCCTACGGCGATGACCCTGTCATTTAAATGGGGTTCTTGGTAGTTCACGGTAAATGCCACTTTTTTCCTTGGCATTATTCTACTGTGCCATCATTGGACCTTTTCCCCTTTACAAAGAAGCTCTGTAGTGATGTTTGATTTTTACTCATTGCAGCTAGGGTTAGTTTGTGGGCTTACCAAAACTGTGAGTGAGACAAGGGTGCAGTGTGGGAAAGAAGCATGAATAGAAGTGCCGGCCACACTGGAATCAAATAAATCTCAGATTCTGACTTAAAGCCTGTCGCCAGATGAAGTTCAATTATCTTGCCACTCACTAATAGGATTTTACTATGAGTCTGCAAACAATTGATTTATTATGGCCTCTGTGCAGTCACACCTCTCTAAGGTTAATCAGTACATGCACCTGCTCCCCATGCCGGTATCACCACCTCAGCTCCACCCCCATACCATCCAACAGCGGATTCTCATCAGGAGTGCACAACCCAGACCCCTCACAGGTGCACTTCACAATAGGGTTTGCACTCCCATGAGAACCTAATGCTACTGCTGATCTGACAGAGGCAGCACTTAGGCAGTGATGCAAGTGATGGGGAGTGACTATAAACTCAGATGAAACTTTATTTGTTCACCTGCAGTTCATCTCCTGCTGTGCAGACTGGTTCCTAACAGGCCACAGACTGGTACTGGTCTATGACCTGGAAAATGGAGGCCCCTTTTTAAGATGACAGTCCATGAGATCTAGGTTTATATACTATTCATCTTGTTAGTCATTAACATTTTTGACCAGTGACTTTTTTTTTTTTTTAATTGAGGTTTCTGGTATAGGGTGTATGCACTCGCCAGAAAGAGAGACAGAAAGCAAGAAATCCCCCTGCCCCCAGGGGGGATGGCCATGCTGAAATCCCTTCTCTTCCATTCTCTTCTCAGGTTCTTGGGCATGCATGCACATGTGCCCAGCATGAGTTTAAGCCACTGGGTCCAGGATTCGAACCATGGTCAACTACATGGAAATCCAGCGACATAGCCAATTACGACATGGGATACTAAAATCTACTTTTTTTCTCATTATGTTTTTCCTGTCCACTCAGCAGAAGATACTGACTTCTCAATACTGGCTTCCTAGAAGGATAACCAGACCATAGAAACATTAAACTGCTGTTGAAATGACCTTCTGAACTAGGATGAAGATGGAGAATGGAATTCGAGACTCCTGATACCCATAGATTGCTAGATTCAATGGACTGTTTTTCAACAGAAGGGTTTGTAGGTTGACTAAATTAAAGTATAATGGGGCTTAAGGGAGTCACTGCGTATGATTTCTCATAACTGTTCTAATATGCATCTGGCATATTTGGAAACTTTTTAGAATTTCTCCCCAAAGAGTTCTGTTACTTACTGAGTGAAAATCTGGCCAAGTCCATCTCCTCGGTGGTTTCATTCCCCCTTGGAGACACATGGTTGATGAGGCTGCATGTGGTAAAGTCTGTTCTCTACTTAAAAAGGATAGAAAATTCATGTGTCTGGGATTCATGACTCTTTCTAAATGTATAAATTCCCTGCTTATATGTGTGGGAGCTCATAAAAGACAAATAGAAATTGAGTGAATTGGACCCGATGGTGCTCTGTTGCTCTGCCATGCATAATAATATGGTATAATTTATCTTGGTTGTCCCTTACAACAGAAGTAATATATTTAAGAGACACCTGGGGATGCAGAAAGAAACAAGATTTATGTGTGCATGTATGTGGGAATACTGACAATTAAAAGTTAAGTGGAGGCTTGCCCAGCCACAGTGGCATGTGTTGGTAAGGCGCTGCTATTTCACAGGCTGAGACCGCATGGGGAACCCAGGTTGTTCCTGGCTTGTCTTAATGCTGGACTTGATGGCGCACACCTGTAGCCTTAGCTAATCAGGGAGCGAGAGCAAAGATTATAACACTGAAAGGTCATGTCTTTAAAAAAAGAGAGGGAGAGAGTTAAATTAAAGAAAATAAAACAAAACATGAGAATGATTTTTAGAGGTGATCAATTCTTCCTAACAAAGTGTTATTAAAATAAGACTTCCTCTGGGACCAGCAGGTGGCATAATGGTTACATTGCTGGAATCCCACATAGTCGACTGCAGTTCAAGTCCTGGACTTGGCGACTTAAAATTGACACCAGAAACATGTGCGTGTGTGCCCAAAATCCCAAGAGGAGAATGGAGGAGAAGGGACTGCGGCATGTTCATCCCCCCTGGAGGGGTGGTGATTTCTTATAGTCTGTCTCTCTGACAAGTGTAAAAAAATCTCTCTCAAAATAAACAAATAAATAAATAAATGACTTACTTTCATTATTTTAAATAATATATTATTGAGAGAGAAAATTATGTACATTTAGAATACTACATTATAAATTAAAAATAAAAAAATTGCTTATTAAATATGTACTTTAGGCACAGTCTTTTACAAGGGCACTCTTGGGAATAAAGAAATAATCCTGGTATATTTATGATCTTCCAGAATTTCAGAATCTAGCAGGAAGTATAAGATAAACAGGTAAAATCTGTAGCGCAAGATAGAATGTGATAGTGTTTTATTCAAAATTTAAGTATGGGAGGAACTGAAGAAGAGAGAAGAATTCTAGTTTGGAAAGGTCATTGTTATTAAACGTGAGCAATTTCGTTAAGTTTGTTTGACACGAGTCTGACTAGGCCTTGGTGTCGGAGTTAGAGTCAGAGGACAAACCCAGCAGGGCTGTGAGCACTCCGTCTTCCAGCACCACACCCAGAGCTCATAATTTTCGTTTGGTGATGATTATTATTATTCAGTTAACTCAATAACACTGACAAAAAGTTATGATTGGCTTCCTTTAGCAGATGTGGAACACACCCAGAGCTCATAATTATCGTTTGGTGATGATTATTATTATTTAGTTAACTCAATAACACTGACAAAAGGTTATGATTGGCTTCCTTTAGCAGATGTGGAAACAGAATCACAATAATCAAACAGTTGCTCCCTAGTTTCTAAGTGACGCTAATAAGACAAGCTGGGTTCTTCGGTTTGAAATCTTCACCTCTTTCACCCTTCGCCAGACATTTCTATTTAGGAAAAATAGAACAGCCTTTTTGTTCGTTTGTTTTTAGTTCGTTTTTCAATGTCCAGAGGGCATAAGTACTTTCTAGAAAGAGAGAGAAAGAAATAGAGAGAGAGAGAGAAAATGTTCCCAGAGGGGTGTATGCACACTGCATTCCACCTTGTCAGGGCTCTTGGCACACACACACACACACACACACACACTTCTCATGTGTTTCCCAGTGAGTTTCCCAAGCTGCTGGGATTTGAACCCGGTGGGCCATGTGAAATGTGAGTCCCTTAATCACTCAGCCATAGCACCAGTCCAAAAAGTTTTTCACAAGATTAAGTGACAGTTTCTGTAAGAGGAAGTTTTAAGAGAAAAAAATTTTTAAGAGAGATTTTTGCTGTAGGGGACAAGGGCTCACTGAAGAGACAGAGACAGGGAGACGGAAAATGAGAAATCACTCCCCTGGGGGAATGTCCATGCTGTGGAAGAAGGGAGTCTTGTCCTCCATTCTTTTCTTGGTATTTGCACATGCACACACATGCACCTGGTGGGAGTTTTAAGCTTCTGGGTCTGGGACTCGAACCATAGTCAACTATGTGAGAATCAAGAGAAGTAACCATTACTCCATTCTCTGATCCCAAGGAACCCACATTTAAATCAAAGAAGTTGTCACAGTAAATAATGAGGAAATGGAAATTTGTGTTCTATTTATTTTAAAATAATATGCCAGAAGAAGCAAGAAAGTAACTGATTTTTATGTGGGAGACAACTTATTAATATTTTATTATTTTTTCTGGTGGAAACTATGTGCATTTTCTCTTTATTTTCTTCACTATTGTCTCCCTGTTTCTAGACTAACACATGATAGGTGAGTTTTGGATAAAATACCACAGTTAGCCAATGCAGGCGAGAACCTGGGCTATCCCCTTCCAATCCGTTACATAATAAGTTGGTGTTCTAGTTACTTCTGAAAATGATTTACATAAAATAAAACCTGAACTTGCATGTTTACTTAAAAACAGTACTTTTTTTTTTTTTGAGAGAGAGAGAGAAAGGGTTATGCTACAGTGTGTGTGTGTGCTCACCAGAGAGATGCTACAGTGTGAGTGTGTGCTCACCAGAGAGACAGAGAGACAGAAAGTGAGAAATCACCCCCCCGAGGGATTGGCCATGCACGATCCCCTCTCCACTGGTCTCCTGACGGAATTTTGAGCACCCATGAACACATGCCCTGCATGAATTTGAAGCTGCCAAGTCTGGGACCAAAACCATAGTTAACTACGTGGGAATCCAGGATGTAACCATTACACCATCTGCTGGTCCCAAAACCAGTACTTTTTTAAGAGCACACTGTGACATACCTGAGTTAATGGAATTAAGAAATAAAGGGAAAGATGCGTCAGTAAAGGAATCTATACCTCTACAAATGGAATATTATGAAGCTCAGACCTAACCTCTAGTGAAAACAAAGTATGTCTGAGAATGTTTAAGAAAATTACAGGGTTATTGATTCTGAAATCTGTGTGCAAGAATATCTAATAAGCTTCTGAAGCCAGTAGTTGGCATCAGGTTGCGGCATTGGATTCCCATATAGCCAACCCTGGTTTGAGTTCCAGATCTGGCACCTTGTTTTCTCACTTTCTCTCTCTCTCTATCTCCCTGATGACTATAGTAAGTTAAATAATAATAAAAAATAAATCTTTAAAAAAATCTAGTAAGCTTCTTAGAAAGAACTTGTCCCCAAACCAGAGAGCCAGATGTAACCAGCATAACAGTCACAAGACTGCAAGGGCAGATCAGAGAGAGATAGTGACAGGGATAGTCACTACAGCCCCCACACCATCTAGAGCTTCTCTCTGTGCCCTAACAAGAATGTCTAAGAAACATGGAAAAATGCCACCTCATGACAAAGAGCCACATGCCCCAAGAGTTTAATTTTCTAAAATAATTTTATCATAAAATGGAAAGAGAATCAGACATCTGAGTTAGAAAGAGATCTTGAGAATGCTGGCTCACGTGATAATCAAAGGGCCTGGTTAAGACTCCAGAGTGCAGGGAACCAGCAGTTAGCGTAATGGCTATGTTGCTGGACTCCCACGTAGTCGACCGCGGTTCGTGTCCCGGATCCGGTGGCTTAAAACTCACGCCGGGCGCGTGTGCGTGCGTGCACAAGACACCGAGATAAATAAAATTAGACAAAATAATGATTTAAACAAAGGACCAATTTATAGCTTAGCCTCCTGATATAAATTAGTGTTATTAAACATCAAGGAAGGGGCAAATAATTTCATTAGAGAATCTCTCCAAAAAAAAAAAAAAAAAGACTCCAGAGTGCAGAGGAAATAGCAGTGGCATCACCAGATGGTGAGCAGCCTTAGCATGCAGAGGACCCCCTGAGGTGAGAGTAGAGCTCACAAGCAGAATTTGTGTAAAAATGTCATAAGACGGCTGCCCCAACCTGCCCATGAGCACATGGGAGATAACTGAGTGCTTCTGCAGGTGCCGGGGTGGGGAGAGGTGGATAAAAGCCATACAGAGAGTCGTGGAATGCGGGCCCCTTTGTAACTACCAACTGACTAGGATGCATGAGTTGTTACATAATTCAAAATGTGACACCGTCAAATATTAGTATGAGGTGATTTCTCATTTTTGGTGGAAATTTAGAATTACGATGGTTCTTACTATTTTTGTGTTTTTGTTTTTAATTTTGTTTTCAGAGAGAAATTTCAAAGAGGAGCACAAATGTCCTGTCTTACTCTACTTTTCTGTCACAGATTCTTTTGAAAACCATAAGATAGCAAACGGGTGTAATTTTGATCTCTGAGGAAATGTGTTCTCCAACCCATCTGGACATCTAGCGATGTGCATGTTTTAAAGTTTATATTGTGAAAATGCCCGAACACTCCACATCCAACATTTCCGGTCATGTTCTGTGTCCAAGATGGTCTTGATGTTCCTGTCCAGTTTGACTGAACCCTAGAGAGGTGTCTTCCTGACTTTAGGTTTCCCTCTTTCCTCAAATCATTTATTTTACAAAACCTTTTATTATAAATCCTTTCACTACCCCTTTGTGATGTAAATCTTTTTAAAAGATTCCTTCCGGTTTTACAACCCAGGAATGTCTTTCTCAAAGATCTGGGAACCATTTCTTTGAACTATAATCATTGAACATACCCTTGCTGTCTCCCGGTGTCTGTGAAAGTACAGTAGCCTAACTTCTGCAAAATGTCTTGCTCCCTGGGCAAAACGACCTCCTGGCGTGGTTATTAAGGTGTTGGACTCCTACATGGCTGGCCAGAGACCAGTCCTGGACCTAGTGACTTGCTCTCTCACTTTCCCTCTCTCTCTCTTTTTCTGTCTCTATCTTTCTCTCTCTCAGGTGACATGCCCTCTAGAAAATGAAAATAATAATAATTAATAATACATAAAATGAAATAATTCTATTTTTTTTAATATGAGAAAGCTTACTTTTCCTTTGGAAAAGTCAATAATTAAAGAGAGACGGCCTATGAGCTCCCCGTAGTAGCTTGGAAAGTCTCGCCATCCCTTTCTTTAAATCCCAGTTAGCTCAGATTGCGTTCTGGCCTCTCTGCCCTGTTGGAATAGCCTTGAACAAAGTTTGCCTCACCTGCTTAACTCTGTCCTCTGAAGTTTTGCTTTGATATTGCTAAATTATTAACTTTACATCTTTTTGATACACATATGCACATTATATACTAGGATTCATAAAATCTGAAATAATTCAAGGCAAATCCAACCTATGACTTTTACAAATGTTTGTTTTATTTGTCTCATTTCCTAGTTTTTTAGAACAGTGCACACGCTCTCTCTCTCTTTCTCTCTGTCTCTCTTTTTTCTATCCTAGTAGGTAATCATAAGAAGGAAGAGTAGTGAAGACAGCAGGGAGTTGAGGCGCTAGGCTTCCACATAGCCAACTGCAATTAGAGTCCCAGACCTGGTGGCTTGCTTTCTCACCTTCCTCTCTCTCTCTTTCTCTCATCTCTATCTCTCTCTCTGTCTCTCTCTGGTGAGCTCATGTGCCCTATAACAAATTTAAAAATGATAATAATCAATAAAATTAAATAAATAATTCTTAACAAAAGGAAGAATAGCTATTTCTAATTTTACCAATTGTTACCATTTCTTAGAAAAAGATGTTTGTTGTGTTGGGAGGTGTAAAGTAAATGGATAAAACATGGTTAGAAAGTAATCTGTAAATTTAATTTTCCATGCTATCTCTCCCTTCCAGCTGCCAAGTTGAAAATTGAGAACTGCCTAGTTTTACAAATCCTCAGGGGAAGCACATTTACGATGAATACAAATATCCAAAGAGAAAGTAAATGATGACAACTCAAAATTTTAAAACATATTATTCTCCATAGAGTCTAGAAATAATTGAAAGATTCAATGGGCACTATGGACATAAATATGTTCTATAAAATATTAGTCCTCCAAAATGAAAATATATTTCTCCCACAAAATAATTGTCAGAAATGCTGCATACATTATCAGCATGAAAATTCATAGCACATAGGAGCTTATACATTTGGGCATTTTACAGTAAACTATGAGAATGTGTTTTGTTTCATAATTCCAAATGCAATTGTTTAACAATTTTTTTTCTGATTGGCATATGATTCTCTTCCTAGACCTCATTTAATTATTATTAATGCATGTATATATATTCATATATATGCCATAGCAGGTAAACCAACAGAAAGTTTCTATGCTTCTTTTTGAAGGAGTGACTCCGACCTTCAGGCCAAGGACACACAAAACAATACTGAGCCTCCTTTGCACACGAAGGCCTGGATTATATGTTTGGGAATTAAAACATACATGAGCACACCAAGACCCTTATAGGAAAAATACTTAAGTTTACTAAAATTCTTTTTAACATTATTCTAATTGCGATTTTAATGCAAGATTTCGCACTTTCTTTTTTTAACTTTAAAGATTTTCATCAACTGCTCGTTTTTCCTAAAGCGAAGCCCAATTATTATAAAATGGTACTCACGTTTTTTTCCTCCCCTTCTCCTTCCCTCAATCATCCACCCACACCACCTATTCGTGCTTCAGTGACATAATCTTTGCATGCTTTTCCAGAAAGCCCTCCAAGTTGTTTTTACTTCCATTCTTTTCTTTACTGTTGCAAACATCGTGAGCATTTCTGTAGTCCATGGTACTTTCCCAGTTTTGCCCCCACCACCTGGAACTTTCTATTGGTCTTTAAATCCCGGTTACAAACACTGTTGTCTTTATGGCGGAATGGCGTTAACTACTTATCTCGACTTCCTTCTTTCAGAAGAGTCTTTTCCACAGAGACTGGGAAGTTAAAAGTCTACATTTCTTTTTGTAATTGCCAGAGAGCACATGTGCTCACCAGAAAGAAACAGAGAGAGAGACAGAGAGAGGGAGAAAACAACCCCCTATGGGGCAAATCACACTGCAACCCCCATTCTCCATTTCTCCTTGTCAGGATGAGCCAGGGGGACCAGGATCAAGCCAAAATCAACTATGTGGAATATGGTTTCCTTGACCACTTGACTACTATGGGCCCTAAAATCTCTATTTTCTAGACTCTTCTGCAGCCCAGGGTTGCACCTAGAAGGGATTTGAGATGTATCAGTCATGTATTCCCCATCTTTGGAATGAGGAGGACATAGATTCCACCTCTGCTCCTCTTTCATGGCAAACATTTGGGAGGCATTATTAGTATTATTATTATTGCTATTATTTTCCTTAGGGAAACTGCAGCAGCAGCTGCTGTGCACAGTCTCCAGCTTCATGGCTGTCACAGCTCTGTGACATCTGCTCTACTTGCATGGATAGGGCAGGCTTGTGAGTGTTCTAATGCTAGCTACCTTGATAGTTAAATCCTGTCTGCTTCCTAACTGCAAAAATGACAACTGCTTTTAGTTCTAACACCTTCCAGAAACTTCCCCAATAAGCAACTTCCTGACCATGGAAGAGACTATCACTCTCCAGACACTCAGGTGCATGGTGTCAGTGGGGGGGCCATTCTTAAAAGCCCAGCAAAGTGTGTTTCCTCAGCCCTGCTGTTAAATAGATAGGGTTTTGATGTGCAACTTCAGCAAGCAGTAATTAAGGCTTTTTCTGTTTAAACCAGTCAGGGTGAATTCCATTTTCTACAACTGAATCCTGACCTTTAAAAATGTCATATCCTCTGGGAATACTCTAACTTTCCCAGGCATATAACTGGTTTTTTTTTATGGTATCTTACATACATAAATGGCATTTATTAATTTCTGTTTTCAGACCTATTCCCTACAGTAAAATCTACCACTTTTATGTCGGCCATTTCTATTTCTGTGCTCTTCAAAAAGCAGAACTTTTCTCATATTCTTTTTTTCTTTGAGAGATTTGCCTTCTATTGAATTCGGCAAGTGACTGCTTTGTGATTCAGCTCTGATGGCCTCTGTTAGAGTGAAAACCACCTCCTCTTGTCAGTTTCTCCATTCTGAACAAAATCATAAACTTTTCTTGCTTTTATGACCAGGCAAATATTTGCAACATGCTATTAATAGTCATTCTTTACATTTATATAATTACACGAAATTAATTTCATGCAGGGTATAAGAACATAAATTTTTAACAAACAGTGCTTCCTCACTGATTTGTGATGTTATTTGTAGCATGCTACACCAATGAGAGACTACTGTGGGTATTTATTTTGCTCCAATGAGTATTCGCCTTTCCTGGATTGCCATCTTGTTCTTCTTGTGATATGATAATACCGTTAATATCTAAGAGGGCATGCCCCATTCTTCTTTCAATAAAGTTCCTTGCTATTCTCATTTTTCATTTTTATTTTGTCCAGATGGAATTTAGAATTCATTTAATGTTTTAGCAATCTCATTGGAATTGTACAAGATTAAGTTGAGGAAGTATTCATAGATTTGAACATTAAGTCTTACTATCTTAAAACAAAGGAGAGCTCTACTCAGGTTTTCTTTGATTCTGTAATAAGATTTTGTATTTTAGCTCATGTAACTCTAACATTTATTCTAATCTTCATGCTTAGGAGCTTATATTTTGAAAGGAGATTTTAAATACATTTTAGTTCATAAATATTAAACATAATTATTTCTATTTTTTTTACATTTTATTTTATTGTTTTCTTTTACAATCACCATGTATCATTACAGCATATTAAATGTGTTTTCCCATGATGAATACTCTGTATATTGGTCCAGTCAAAGACATTAGCATACATATTATCTTCAATAAATAATTTTCCATTTTTGTGTCCCTTAAATGTTTTGCTTTTTCCTTTTCCCCTTCAGTCTCTCCCTCTTACCTCCCTCATTACTCACCCTCCTCCCACTCTGTCTCTAGTGTCCACAACTGCTATCCATGCCTTTATACATTCCAATCTTCCAGCTTCTGCCTTCGAGTATAGGCATTTGGTATTTACTGAGTGGAGACACACAATGCCTCTCTTTCATAGTCTGGCTCACTTCACTTATCAGTGAATCTTTCATATTTGTCCACTTTCTATCAAATGTCAGGGTCTCATTGCTTTTTGTGCCCGAGTAGTATTCTGTAGAGTATATGTGCCACACTCTTTAATCCATTCATCTGTTCCTAGACATTTGGGTTGGTTCCATGTCTTAGTAATTGTGAACGATGCTGCAATAAACATGAATGTACAAGTGTGTGTTTGTTTGTTTGTTTTTCAACTGAGTGTATTCCTATCTTTGGAGTGGAACTACTGGATCATACAGTTGGTCTACTTATAGGTCTTTGAGAAACCTCCACATTATACTCCACAGTGGAACAGAATAGGAGAAGTATTTTTTTCTCCACAGCCTTGCCAGCACTTATCATTAAAGCATAGGCAATAATCCCAAAAATAGACAAATGGGATTATATCAGCTTAAAATGCTTGTACACAGCAAAAGAAACAAACAATTAGATTGATCAACAATCCTTAGAATGGGAGAATATATTTTAAAACTATTCCTCAGTTAAGGAACTGATAACCAGAATATACAAGGAATTCGAGCAACTTACCTGAAAAAAAAAAAATAATCAACCCAATTAAAAGATGGGCAAGTTGGAGCTGGCAGATGGCATGGTGGTTAAGGCACTGATTCTCACATAACCAATCATAGTTTGGGTCCTGGGTCTGGCTGCTTGGTATCTCTTTGTCTCTCTCTTCTTCTCTCTTTCATGTACCTGGCATGATTTTTAAGCAACCAGGTTTAGAACTTGCACTCCAGTCAACCATATGGGAATCCAGTGCCTTAATCACTATGTCACCAGCTGGCCTCCATGTTTTTACTTTTAACCTGTGCTATTAAATTTTTACATATGCTTTAGAAGCAATCAATTAACTTTATTTACTTGTTCTCAATAGAGTGTGCATACACACATGACAGAGAGAGAGAGAGAGAGAGAGAGAGGGAGGGAGAGAGGGCAGTATCTTCCAGGTCTTGTCATCCACGGTCCCTTTCCTCCAGGCCTTCAGTTTGTCAGTATCTTAGCACTGGAGCATGTGCTCAGCCTCAATTAACTTTGTTTTTAAGAAAGATTTGGGAATGTTAACTTTATAATCTAACAGTGTTACGTAATTATCGCTATTAATAAACATTAGATCTGGTGTTTCTTTGGACATCGTCTAGGCTTTCAGATTTTTAAATAATTTTTCTGCCTTATAAAATTTTTTATGTGAAATGCATCTTTCCTCTGACGTACTAGTGATGTAGAACATGAAACAACGAAGTTCTATTAATTATATCAAAATTGGAGCTTATTTTTTTCTGATTTTTGAATATGAGGGAAAAAGTAAACTAATGTCCAATAGCTAGTTATATAAGATAGGGAAATCTGCATGGTTTACACCCTGTTTACCTCTCTCCATTTTCCAATTTTCATTCATGAATTATAGAATTTTAAATGGGATATTGCCACTTTTATACTATTAATTTTTAATTTTCTATTAGTATCACACTTATGTATTGTATTGTGCTTTATTCTGTTTACTTGCAATGTTTATAGAATTCTTACATTGATGAAAGATACAATAAAGCCCATTTCAGGATGCCAATATTAGTTAAAACAGTACTCAGACCTACCAGTCTAATTAAAATTAAAAAAAAAAACTTGAACTCTAACAGTATATGATTATTCTTAAAATTCATATTAAGGTTGTTCCCATTACTATATTCATAGAGCATTGTGTCAGAAGTCACAAAGCTCCTGATATATTTAATTTTATCATATTTTCTTTAATTGCTAACACAAGGAACAAAAGAAAAGTTATAATAAATACTCATATACAACAATGTCAAGAAGATAACAAAATTTCACTTCAGCTTCTAGATCAGTCATGTCCTCATTTCTCAATAGAATGAAAGTTCACAGACACCAATTTTCATCTCTCTTTCAATCCGTATAAAGTGGTTACCAAATCAACTTTTTTGTATTTTCTATTTTTATTGCCAGAGTGCATGTACACTTGCTAGGGAGGGAAGGAGAAAGAGACAGAGAGAGAAGGCACCACCCCAATGGAGTGTAGTCACACCGTAATCCTTTTTCTCCATTTCTCCTTCCCATCAGGATTTCGGACATTCACATCAAGGCATCCGGTATGTTGTTCAAGTCACCGGGGCTGGGATTCAAACTGTGGTCAGCCACGTGTGGTTCAGCTCTCATCGTACAGTACTTAACCACTACACTCTGGGGCTGGCTTCAAAAATTATTTTCTGAAAGTCAAGAGTAATTGAAAATATTCTCAAATGGACTGGCTGTATGTTACTTTATGAAGAAGAATCCCTCGATAAAGGTGAGAGGAGGTTTTGGAGGTGACAAGTACGCTTATGGAACAGATTGTGGAGAAGGTTTCATGAATGCATACTTATTCACAAACTCAAATCGCAGACATTACATATGCTTAGCTCTTCGTATTATCTGTCTTATTTTAATAGAGTGGTTTTAAAAATGAAAGAGATAAGAATATGCTCGTGTATTTTGTTTGTTTCATTGTTTTGCTATAGGGCACATGTGCTCACCACAGATAGAGAGGGGAAAAGTGAAAAATCTCTCCCCAGGGTTGATAACCACACTGCAATCCTTTCTCCTTCGTTCTCCTCTCAGGATTTTGGGCACGTATGCACAAGTACCCAGTGTGATTTTCAAGTCATCAGATCTGGGACTTGAACTATGAAATCTGCCACCTTAACCTCTACACCAGCCGCTGGTCCACATTCGTAGTTTAAGTAAGTTCTGTGATTTGGGATTTGTGATATGGGCTTTGGTGTCAATCAGTGTTGCCCTGGAGTTTCTACTCTATTCTCATTATCTATGTATAACAATCCTGTAAAATCTACTTAATCTCTGTTCTTGTTCTTCTTCAAAAGGTTAACTATACCTGATACCTGATGGAATTTCTCTGAAGATGTGATGAATTCATGAATGAAAAATAGTACAGTGCTTGATATAACCTAGCATTTGATAAATGTTAGCTGGAGGTTGTATATATATTATGATAATTGTATTTTTTTAAAGAACTATTTTGTTAACTTTATTTATTATTATTATTATTATTTTCCAGTTTGATCAGAGAGAGAGAGAAAGCGAGCCAGCAGGTCTAGGACTTGAACTGTGGTCAGTCATGGGGGAGGATAGCATCCTTAACTACCATGTCACCTGCCAGACCCAACGATACTTTTATTTTTAAACAGTTATTAAAAATATGTACAGATCAGAATGGCATCTACAGCGTCCATGGTAAATATCAGAACAGTTACGTGACTGATCAGAGTGGTTTGTTTGTCCTACTTTCTGGCGCTCACTTGTTAAATATCTGATGTATGAAATGTAAAATTTAAAAATTACATGCTAAGAGAAAACTACATGCATACATTACTTTGTAGTTGTACTGATATATCCCAGTGTTTTGTCTACTTATGTATTAAAAAGTATATGTAAACAAGCAATGTCCTCTGATTTCCTGAGGAAACAAAACACATAATTAGATTTTGAACAAATTACAATATTAAATACCACAGGAGAAATTAGCCAACCTTACAGTGATTAATTTAATAGCATAAGCTCTTAATGTCATTTTATAATATAATAGTAAAGACTACAGTAGAGAATAAATTAACACAGTTTTAAAATTAATTTTAGGTTGAAATGTGGAATTGTGGAAATTATGATGTAAATTGTCTGGTTTAAAAAACTAATGTAATTTTATATATTGAGGGCATGCCCATCATAATTTTGAATGAATACCTACATAAACCTTAATATTTCAAACTGAGTCATTAAAATATTATGCTAGAAACTTTCAAGGTCTAATTTCTTTTTTTTTTTTTTTTTGGAGAGGTTATTCGCTATAGGGCACGTGCACTCGCCAGACAGACAGAGAGAGACGGAGAGACAGAAAGCAAGAAATCACCCCCCAGGGAGGATGACCACGCCACAATCCCTTCTCCTCCGTTCTCCTCTCGGGATCTTGGGCACGCACGCACACGCGCCCGGCGTGAGTTTTAAGCCACCGGGTCCGGGACACGAACCACGGTCAACTACGTGGGAGTCCAGCAACATAGCCATTATGCTAACTGCTGGTCCCTCTTTTTCGTAGAGACTATTTTTGCTGCAGGATGTGTGTGCTAGCTAGAAAGATAGAGAGACAGAAAGTAAGAAATAACCCCCTAAGGGAGATGGCCTCGCCGCTATCTCTTCTCCTCCATTTTCTTAGGATTTTGGGCATGCACTCAAATGTGCCTGGCTTAAATTTTAAGCCACTGGATCCAGGACTCGAACCAGTTCGACCATGTGGGAGTCCAGCACCTTAACCACCTGCTGGTCTCTCAAGATCTAATTTCTGAATTATGTTGGCAATTAAATAAGCAGGTGTCATGCACATGCATATTATACCAGGATGTGCTCAGTGGACTATACAGACTGCAGCGTGTCCTCTGAGAAATACTGAATGAAAGTAATTTTGTCACATGGATTTTTGTCTGTAAAAGGGAATACATTACAATGTCATGCAAACACAATATAATAAAAATATGTTTTGAATTATTTAGATCATCTCGTAGCACCTTCCTGTTTAATTAAATACATATTTTTAGGGCCAGACTGTGGCCTGCAGGCTAAGGTGACTGGATCCCACATGGCTGATAGTGCGGTTCAAGTCCAGTACCCGGCAGCTTGAGAAACACCCTGGGCACAAACGGAGGGGAGATGGAGGAGAAAGAATTGCTGTGCGGCCATTCCTCATGGGTATGCTTTCTCACTTTCTCTCCCTCTCTGCCTCTCTCAGATGAGGGCAAATGCCTTCTGAAAAACTTCCAATATAAATAAATAAACACACACTTTTAAATAGCAGAATATATGTCACAAACTGGAAAATAGAACTACTTGCATGATCAATATTTATAAATTTATTTTATTATTTGATGCTGTAATTTTTAATTTACGTTTCATTATTGTATATCTTTGTAAAGTACAATATGGATTTATAAAAGATGCATGCAAGTTGTGATTTATTTTCAGACAAATTATAAAATCCATGTAAGAAATGACAACACAGGAAGGAAAAGGGACTTCAAAATGATTCTTAAATCATTTGCATCTATATGCCTTTTCCAAGTCAACAAGTAAATCCTCAGTATAAAAAAGAGGGGAAGAAAATGCGATAATTAAATAGATCAATGCGAATCACAATGCAAATAGGTGCTGTTCTGAAAAGGTACACTCTTACCTTACACAGATAGGAATTTGCAGCTACCTCAGTTAATAAAAATGACCACAATCATTACAAGTTAGTAAATTGTACCACGAAGGGGAAATCCAGATCTGCAGAAGAATTATGCAGACGGGGGTTAGGAACACAGTTCATATATTTATATATATGCTCAAAAACTATTTCAGAAATTAAAATAATATTGATGTGTGTATATAAAAGAAAATGTTACTAATGGAGATTAGGACCCAGAAAAAGAGGTTGTGTTACTAAACTTCACATAGAAACAAGGGCATTTCTTTCCAATATTGATGTGTGTATATAAAAGAATAATTACCAGAGATGATAATTGATATTGACACACTTTTAGTCAGATATTTTAACTAAGAACTGGTTGAGGATAATTATTTTCAGTTCACAGTGTGGATCAATAAAACTGACTGACAAAATGTGGACAAGGGGATTAGTTCTAAAAACACAGAATCCTGCGTGGAGAAAGGACAGTCACTTACCTTATTTGGTTCCTGTTTTGCACATCTGTAAGTGTAAGAGGAAAAGAAAAACACATTACAGGGGAGAGCTTTAGAGAATTGATCTGATTTATTTTTATCATTAGTATCAGGCTTAAATCCCCTTTCTTATATGTTATATTATTGCATTTCCACATGGCATTTCTGCTTTCTCAGCACATTTTTTCCAAAAAATTATCTTTTCACATCCTCTTACATCCTTTCCTCCTCTGATGGGGAAGGTGTCGTTCTGTCCAGTAGTGTGAAACCAAGTTGCTCTAATCATTTTATCTCATCCGTTAAACGATGGCTTGGAGGTCTGTAGGAGGCATGGTGGTTAAGGTGCTGAACTCTCACATGGTCAACCACAGTTCAAGTCTCAGAACTGGTGGTTTCAAAATCGCACTGGGAGCGTGGGCATGCATGCCTAAGATCTCAGGAAGAGCATGGAGGAGAAGGGGTTGTGGTGTGGCCATCTCTACCTGGGGGGTGATTTTTCCCTTTCTCTCTCACTTTCTCTCTCTGTCTCTCTCTGGAGAAAACACATGCCTTATGGCAAAAACTTTTAAAAAATATATTGTCGATAAGTTTTCACAGACACTTCAATGTTACTAATGGAGATTAGGACCCAGAAAAGGAGGTTGTGTTAGTAGACTTCACATAGAAACAGGGGCATTTCTTTCACTGACTCAAAAGGAAAGTGAGTACGGAAATGTTTGGGTTTCTATCTTCAGTGGCAGAAGAACATTCCTTAATGGCTCCTTGTTTCCTTTTGAAATAGGAAGTTACATTACCTCTGGAAGATAAGGGAACAGGCTATGATGTCCACTGTCTAAGATGACAAAAATTATCACTGAAAAGGATCAAAGAAAATAAAATAGGATCACCCAATAAAATCGAGCTGCGATAAGGGATGAGGTTGAAGATCAGGAGCGTTTAGTGACTGATCTGTGCGGCTCAATGAGTAGGCCCAGCGCAGCTTAAAACATGGATCCAAGGAGAGAAGCGAGTATTTGTACTAAAGTTTGGTTGGGGATTTTTCATGAGGAAGCATGCAGTAAAAATGTAACGAGATATTTAGAAGGCTGGGAGAGGGGTGTGTAAAATGTGGGGCCATGACGTCTAAATAAAATGCATAGAGGAATGAAAGCAGGAAAGAGCTAATAGAGAAATGAGGGGGAGCGGGCACAGGAATTCTGCTGAAGTAGAAAGCCGTGTGTGGGGAGTTGCCGAAGGAGTGAGCTGCGTCTACAGGAGGCTGTGTTGGAAGGATAAATGGCTAGTTGACTATATTTAAATTCACTAAGATATACCTCGTTCTGTGCAGTTGTCTCAGAGCAACATGTGGACCCTTGTTATTTATTGATTCAATTCCCTTAAAGAAACTTACTTCTATCTTACCTTCGCATGCATTTGCTGTTCCATTTATTAAACTGTGTAATGCAGGGACATTAATTATCCTTATGGTAGTCTGGCTTTTTCTGTCCTCTGTCATCATGTGAGCAATGATTAATCGACTATTATAATATCCTAAGCTTTTCTCTTAATAAATAGTTTTATACTTCTTTCAAGTCGATCCTCTCCCTTGCAGTTCTAAGTCCCTATTTTACTTCTGTGAGTTTTGTTTATTCATTCCATTTATTTTACTTCTGTGGAGTTTTGTTTATGGGCTCAATTTATTGTGTTTTTTTAAGTTTCTTTCTTCCTAGAGAAAGAATCCCAACAAGATCTTCGTGCCACAATCTGCCCCCAGCTCATGCATCCCAGGCTACAGGCATGCATGTGTGCCTACACGTTCTAGGTGCCCCCAGGAACTGAACTCTGACCTTCACAGACGGATTCATTACCTCGCACATTGTCTAGCCCATCCATTTATTCCCTTTGTACTTTGATTCTCTTCTACCATTTCTTTATCTTTGAACTTAGATCATTTGAGGCCTGCTCTTGGTATAGACAGACGTATCCTGTACCACGTGTCCTGCTCATCATAAGAAGCCACGTCTTCCCTTTAAGATGACAAGCATAGCTTCTCCCCACAGGTCATGAACCAAGATCATCTGTCCAGAGGTTTTCCTCAACCATTGCCTTCAAGGCAGTTTCAACATCTCCCAATTATTCCAGACGTTTTGTTTCATTGTCTTTATAACACTTGTCATTGTCTTAAATGTCAAGTTTTTTGTTTTGGAAGTTTTTTGCCATAGGGCGTGTGTGCTCACTGGAGAGAGACAGAGACAAAGACAGTGGGAAGGAATGTGAGAAAGCACCCCTCAAGAGGAACGGTCACACAGCAATCCCCTCACCTCTACTCTCCTCTTGCGATCCTGGGCATGCATGCACATGCACCAGGTGTGTCTCAAGGCACTGAGTCCAGGACTTGCACTGCAGTGGGCCATGGGGTAATGTTGGCATTTATTATTTGTGGTTCTCTACCCTTCCAGAAGATAACCACCATTAGAGCAGGGGCTTTATATGTTAACTAGTGTATTTTCAAACAACAAAAATAACATCTAAAAGTTGCAAAATGCTCCACAAATGTTTGTTGACTCAGAAGCAAACTCAGCGACCATAAAACCTATGATGTCCTTTATTGGGGAAGAACATCACAGTGAGATTGGGTCGAATGAGAAATTGGCTGATATGAAAAATTTAGGGAAGAATTGTTTCTTAAAACTGCCCAGCATAAAATTAGTACATATTCAAAGGTTGAATAACTGTGGCACTTAGGATTACAGAACAGAAAATACAGGGCTGGCAGGTGGCGCAGTGATTAAGGAAATGGATTCCCACATGGCCAACCACTGTTAGAGTTCTGGACCTGGAAGGTTGCTTTCTCACTCTTTCTCTCTCTGGTTAAATTGAAAAATAATAACAATAAATAAAATTAAATAAATAATTCTTTTTTAAAAAGAACAGAAAAAGGAACCAGCAGTTAGCGTAATGGCTATGTCACTGGACTCCCACGTAGTCGACCGCAGTTCGCATCCTGGACCTGGTGGCTTAAAACTCAGGCCGAGCGCGTGTGCGTGCATGCCCAAGATCCCGAGAGGAGAATGGAGGAGAAGAGATTGCGGCGTGACCATCCCCCCTCGGGGGTGATTTCTTGCTTTCTGTCTCTCTGTCTCTCTCTGTCTGTCTCGTGAGCGCATGCGCCCTATAGTGAAAATCTCTCCAAAAAAAGAACAGAAAATAGATATTATAACACTTCACAAAATATAGATTATATAGATTAAAAAATTGTAAGTCTGATTTTCCTCAAATTTCTCTTAGCAGGCAATATATACTATGGAAAATTGAAATATGAAATAAAATAATTTATGTTTATCAGTACTGACAATATTTTTCTCTAGTATTAGAGGTATCTTTCAGAAGTCAGTACAATTCTTGGTAAAGACAAAATGATCTATTGGGTCATCAGAAAATCATGACATACTTTTCCATTTTCTATGCAAAAATATGCCACGACTTTTCTGACAACCCAATATTATACATATGAGCAATTCCTTCCTAGTCACTTAATTCTATTTTTATCTTTATGACAATTTTTTTTAATTTTCCATATTTAACTTTATGGAAAATTAATTTGCATATTTTATTGAAATGCCATGGTAATGATGTAACTCATTTTTTTATATACATAACACAGCCTCCTTTTACTTTTTGGGACTATCAGTGTCCTGCTCATATTCTTTGGGGCCTTCCTAATTCAGTGCACAGAGGCTTACTTCCACCTGAGAGTAACTCGGCTTTCTGGTGGGATTCTCCTCCCGGATCACTCTGCCAGTGTATGCAACCTGGAAGTACTGGAGGGTGAACTTCTCCCAGAGCAGACATCATCACACGCTTGGTGGGACTTGATGTGTCAATGTCTCAGATGTCTCACTCCCAGGCATGATAAAGTCTGAGACATGTGCTTTTCTCTTTAGCCACAAGACTGAACTCCCATCACCCCCAGAGTGGGCTTCATTGTACTTCCCTTATGAGTTGCCTTCCCTCCCCTACTTGTGTCTCCCATCCCTTGCTGCTATTTCCCACATTTCTCAAATCTTGCATTTGAATTTCTATCTCATTGCCCTTTTCCTAGAAAACTTGTGTTAAGACTTATCCAAGTATAACTTTATTTATTTTTTTTGAGAAGTGTTTGCTATAGGGTGCGTGCGCTCACCAGAAAGACAGAGAGAGACAGAAAGCGAGAAATCACCCCCCAGTGGGGGATGGCCATGCCGCAATCCCTTCTCCTCCATTATCCTCTCAGGATCTTGGGCATGCACGCACACGCGCCCGGTGTGAGTTTAAGCTACCGGGTCTGGGACTCAAACCGCGGTTGACTACATGGAGTTCAGTGACATAGCCATTATGCTAACTGTTGGTCCCCCAAGTATAAGTTTACATAAGGAGAGATATCTGGAATAATTTTTTATTGATAGTCAACATAATCTTAAGTTTTTCTTTTTTAAAAAATAACTATTTTATTTAACTTTATTTATTTTAATTTGACCGAAGAGAGAGAGAGAAAGAAAGTGAGAAAGCAAGCTGCCAGCTCCGGGACTCAAACCATGGTCAGCCATGTGGGAATCCAGAGCCCTTAACCACTACGCCACCTCCAGCCACTTTAGGTTTTTCTCTTTTTTTTTTTTTTTTTTTGGAGAGCTTTTTGCTATAGGGCATATGCACTCGCCAGAATGACAGAGAGACAGAAAGCGAGAAATCACTCCCCAGGGGGGAGGGCCACGCTGTAATCCCTTCTCCTCCATTCTCCTCTCAGGATCTTGGGCACGCATGCACATGTGCCTGGCATGAGTTTAAGCCACCAGGTCCAGGACTCGAACAGCGGTCAGTTACATGGGAGTCCAGGGACACAGCCACTACACCAGCTGCTGGTCCCAGGGTTTTTTTTAAGAGTATTTTCTGCTTTCTTCTCTGTGTTTCACACTTTTTATAAAACTGGATGTCCAGGTTAGTAATGTACAGTTAACATGCAGTTACTGAGACTACTGGATTTACGGCATTATCTTCAAGCTATATCTCTTGTGCTTTACATGTTCGTTCGTTCATCTAATCATTCACTTTCATGTCTATTTCCAATTCTGCTCTTTGCTGTTCATAAACCTTCTTTCCATCAACTTATTTTTCCTTTTGTAACTCTTTAAAATTGAAGAATAATATGCATACAGAAGAGTGCAGGTAAGAAGGCAGCTCGATGAATTTCAAGAAACTAAAAATCATAAAAACAGTACTCTGATCAAGAAACAAATATTACTACTATCCCACGGTGCTCCCTGTCCACTTCTATTTTACTCCATCATAGAGGTATAACCGCTTTCGTGACTTTTAGTAACGTAAGTTAGTCTCGCCGGGTCGGAGCGGTGTGTAAGCGGAGCTGTGCTCAGTGCACTCAACTGCCCCTGACGCTCTTGCTCCATTTTGGGTTGTGAATCTGAGCGATACTGTTCTGTGGCATTAGAGGTCATCCTTTCTTTTTCTGGCTTACTTATTCATTATTTGACTATAATACAATGTGATCTCCTTTAGAAAATCATTGGTGCCAGCAGATGTTTAGTGGTTAGGGCGCTGGACTCACCCAGGCCTGACTGTAGTTTGAATCCTAGACCCGGCGGCTTGAAAATCACACTGGGTGCTTGTGGGTGCGTGCCTGAAATCCTAAGAGGAGAATGAAAGAGAAGGGACAGTGGTGGGGTCATCCCTCCCTTTGGTGATGTTTCTCATTTTCTCTCTCTCTCTGTCTCTCGGGCAAGCACACATTCCCCATAGTAAAAATTTCTCTCTTAAGAAAGAAAAATTGGTAACTGGAAGCTGATACACAGGTAGAACTGATCTGAGCTTCCAGCGCAGGACTAGAGATGAACATATTTATGGATTCCTCTTGGGTTTATACTTCAGGAATGGAATTGTTGGGGCAGAGGCATGTGCATACTTAGCTGCAGAACATACTGTCAGCTTTCCAGAATATTCCACACAACCAAACACCCCCCAAACCAGTGTTTGAGGGTTTGGGTTGCTCCTTATTCTCCTGAATACTTATTCGGTAGCTTCCATATTTTTAATTTTGTTCCTTTGGTTGCATAGTAGTATTCTACTATAGGATTGTGTCTTTAAAATGTTCAGGGTGTTTTGCCTTTCTTTCATTTTTAATCAGCTTTACTGAAGTATAATTTACATATAATAGCGTGCAGTTGCACGAGTTTGGACAGATGTATGCGGTCACATATCTACCGTCGCAATCACACAATTTCCATGATCTCAGACATTTAGAGGCATATTTTGTTTAAACTCTTATTTTGGTTTTAAATAAGGCTTAATAAATGTTTTCTTTCTTTGTGCTTTAAACATCAATGCATGATGTGTTGATAAGACTTCTTCGTCATTCAGTTATTTTGGCACCTTTATTGAAAAAAAATTGTACACATACAGATGTAATTTTGGAACTCATTTTGTTCCACTGATTAATGCTTGGCTTTATGGAAATCACACACTCTTTTAAGTAAATATGGCTTTATACTTAGGTATAAAATTAAGTAAGTAATGTATATGCTCCATGTTTGATTTTTTTCAGAAATGTTCTGCTATTCTAAGACCTTTAAATTTTCACAAAATTTTAGAATCTAATTAGCAATTCTTATTTTAAAGTTCTTGCTCTTCTGATTTTGTGTTTATGGAATGGGAATTATTGATCACTTTAGGGGAAACTCTTTGGTATTTTTTAATATATGAATGTGAACTGTCATCCATTTAGTACTTTACTTCTTAATTTATTTCTGTAACTTAGTATACAGTTTTCTCTATCTTTTGACATACTTTTCCATATGTAAAAAAACAGTCTTAGTGATTCATTTTCAAGAGTAGTTTAACAAAAGTGTTTAACTAATCGATGTAACAGCCCCAGAAAGTACACATTTCTGAAAAATTTTTGAACAAACAAAACCCCAAAATGATAAACCATACTTGAGAAAGGATTTCCTAAGATGGAAAGAACTTTTGTTCCTTTTGACTTTCTGGTTATTCTCTCTCCTCAGGACATTTTGCAGGTTTCTGTTCATGGACTTGAACTGATCCTGTGCCTTACTACCTAATAAAGGAATTATGACATTTAGGTGATGTTAGGGAAGATTGCACACCCCACAGTATTCAGCCAGTGAGGAACTGGGGGATGCACTTGCACACAAGGGAATAAATTGCTTGTTGTAATGATTAGGGTGTTCCTGCCAGCCAGATGCCTGATCTTTCAAGATCACCCTTATTTATTTATTTATTTTTTTAGAGGTTTTGCTATAGGGTGCGTGCGCTCGCCAGACAGAGAGAGACAGAGAGATAGAAAGTGAGAAATCATCCCCCAGGGGGAATGGTCATGCTGCAGTCCCTTCTCTTCCATTCTCCTCTTGGGATCTTGGGCATGCACGCACACGTTCCCAGCGTGAGTTTTAAGCCACCGGGTCTGGGATACGAACCGCAGTTGACTACATGGGAGTCCAGCGACATAGCCATTACGCTAACTGCTGGTCCCGCAAGACCACCCTTAAAGTCTCGCTTCCCCTATCTCATCTCTGGCATTGGATGGATGAGCACATTTCTCACAGTTGAGTATTTAATATGGTTTCTGATATAAATGGCATTACTATTTTAAGTTTTACTATTAATATGTGGTATTACCATTTTTTTAACATTGATTTTCTAACTTTTTTTTTCTTTTCTTTGGAGAGGTTTTTGCTATAGGGGGCATGTGCTCACCAGAAAGACAGAGAGAGACAGAGAGACAGAGAG
>NW_006159861.1:1886323-1896084 GCF_000334495.1 Tupaia belangeri chinensis | reverse complement strand
AGACATAGAGACAGAAAGCGAGAAATCACCCCCCCGGGGGGATGGTCATGCCACAATCCTTTCTTCTCCATTCTCCTCTCGGGATCTTGGGCACGCACGCACACGCACCCGGCGTGAGTTTTAAGCCACTGGGTCCGGGATGCGAACCGCAGTCAACGATGTGGGAGTCCAGCAACATAGCCATTATGCTAACTCCTGGTTCCCTCTCTTCATTGTTTGATAGAATTTTCTAGTGACGCAATCTAGGCCTGGAGATTTCTGTGTGAAGAGGTTTGTTTTGCTTTGCCTTTTACCCTATATATTCAGTTGCATTAAGAGACATTACAAGAAGAATTTTTGTTGTTTTTATAGAGAGATTTTTTTGCTATAGGGCGCGTGCACTCGTCAGACAGACAGAGACATAGAGACAGAAAGCGAGAAATCACCCCCCAGGGGGGATGGTCACGCCACAATCCCTTCTCCTCCATATCGCTCTTGGGATTTTGGACACACATGCACACCCTCCTGGTGTGAGTTTCAAGTGATCAGGTTGAGGACTCAAGATCGGCCATGTGGGAGTCCCGTGACGTAACCACTACACTATCCACTGGTCCCATAAAGAGAGGATTTTTACTTTTAGTCAAGGTAAAATAGAAGTGGCTGCCTAAAACAATGGAAAAACTGCAAACTATGTTTAAGCAATGTTTGAGACAGCAGAGTCCTCCCAGAGATGAAAAATAATTGAATTGATCCTTGGAGTTGGGCAGGGGGCAGTAGGCCTGGTGCATAGATGATAAAAGAATTTAAAAGAGAGAAGAAAACAATCAGAAGATAAACTTACTATATTAAATTTATTATATAGAGCACCCAGGATAAGACCTGAGCAGGTCTGAGCCTTGTGGCAGGGAGGGTCTCCCCTTTAAGAGTTTTGATTGAGGGAGGAGGATAGAGAACACTCTGCAAGTCGTGACTGAGGGGTGGGAGGGTGGTTTCTCAAGAGTATGGGGGATTTATCACATCAACCACAGGCCATTGCCAGAGGTGAGGTGGGGCGAGGCGGGGTGGGGACGGGGCTCTCGTGCTTTAAAGCTCATCTTGGCTTATCCCGATTTGAGCCCTTGGTTTACTGATCTCCTTGGGGAAGGCTCTTGAGCAGGCTTACTTATGTTTTTATGAAGTCTCCACAATCCGACAATTGACTACGATTCTGCCTCCAGCCAGTTTGCAGAGTGCAGGGAGCGGGGCTCAGGAAGACCTCAGAGGACTCCTGAGTGAACAGGCAAAGCTCAGGGGGGACAGTCAAGGGGACCAGAGTTAGTGGGGCAGAGCGTCAGCGTGAAGAGAGTACACAGAAAGGTAATTCCGGAGACCTCAGGGTTGACCCCTGGCAACATTTAACACAACACTGAACAGGGCCTGTCTGGATGGAAATAAACCTCCCAAGGTTGGCATGAGAACAACCTACCTGAAAGGAGTAGAGGGAATGGTTTTGGGGCTCTCATAGGTCTGGCAAGTGTGCCTGTTTATATCAGCCACGCTGGAAAAGCTCACCAGGCATTGAGCAGAACACTGGGAAGGTCCTTGGTCCCGTAGCAGAAAAGAGTGGGACCCTGTGCTGCTTCTACCTAGCAAATTTTAAAAGAAAAATATTTAAAAAATAAAAAGCAGTTTCTTTCTTTTTCTCTTTTTTTTGGGGGGGGGAGAGGTTTTTGCCTATAGGGTGTGTGCTCCCACCAGAAAGACAGAGAGAGACAGAGAGAGACAGAGAGAGAGAAAGCGAGAAATTACCCCCCGGGGGGATGGCCATGCCGCAATCCCTTCTCCTCCATTCTCCTCTCGGGATCTTGGGCACACACGCACACGCGCCCGGCGTGAGTTTAAGCCACTGGGTCCAGGACTCGAACCGCGGTCGACTACATGGGAGTTCAGCGACATAGCCATTATGCCAACTGCTGGCCCCAAAAGTGGATTCTAAAGGACAAACTGTTTTGAGTCAGTTGGATCCCAGGAAAACCCTCAAGGGTATTCATAGGAATAAAAAGGGTCAGAGCAAAACATATTGCCTGGCAGGCAGGACTCTGAACGCAGCTGAGCTGGGCAGACCTGGTTCCGGGCTGCAGCCGGATAGTAGATGAGATACAGCTGTCACAGAGCCAGCCGGGCTGAGCGAGCCGCTTCCAGGCCAGCTCACTCCTCTCCCTGTGCGCGCTGGCTGGTGGGGGGAGGCCTCAATTCTTTGCCCCAGGTACCTTGCCATCAGCTATTTTAATGTCTGTATTGCTGTATTGCTCAGAGAATGTGCAGCAGCAGTGGGAGCGAGGAGGAAACTGCAGTGTCTTTTTTCGGTCTAGTCTAGGAAGTCATGGGCAGTAACTTCTGCCACATTCTAGTCGTTTTAAGTACTTACTTTAAGTACTTACTTGGGCATGCATGCACATGTACCCGGTGTGAGTTTAAGCCGCCAGGTCTGGGACTCGAACCGCAGTCAACTACATGGGACTCCAACGATATAGCCACTATGCCAGTTGCTGGTCCCTGTGTCCCTTTTATATATGCACTAGTCCTATTCTCCTCCCAAAGGTCATCATGCTGGCTATCAGGTTTCACCACGTGAGTCTGGGGAGGGGCACGGAAATATTTACTCTATAGTTTTTAAACTATTGAAAATTGGATTGTGGGGACCAGCAGATGGTGTAATTGTTACGTCAAGGAGGAAACTGCAGTGTCTTTTTTTGGTCTAGTCTAGGAAGTCATGGGCAGTAAGTTCCCAAGAGAAGAATGAAGGAGAAGGGACACAAGTTCCCAAGAGGAGAATGAAGGAGAAGGGATTGCAGTGTCACCATACCCCCCCACCCCCCGGGGAGGGGGGTGATTCTCACTTTCTGTCTGTTTATCTCTTTCTGGTGAGTGCATGTGCCCTATAGCAAAAATCTCTCTTAAAACAAAGATCATGGAATTAAAGTATGAGTTTATGTTTTTTTTTAAATTAAATTATTTATAGCTTAAAATATTTTTAATCTTTTGCCTGGAATGAAGTTAAGTTACTTGAAAGGAGTTTTATCTTTCCAAGGTTTGCTTTCAAGGCATGTTATACTTTTCCCTAGAAGGGGTCAGCCGGTGGCAGAGTGGTTATGCTACTGGATTCCCACATGGCTGACCGTGGTTCAAGTCCTAGACCTGGAGACTCGAAACTCATGCTGGGCGAAAGTGCATGTACGCCCCAAATCCTGAGTGATTGGAAGAGAAGGGATTGTGGCATGGCCAACCACCCTAGGGGGTGATTTCTTTTTTTTCCTTCCCACTCTCTGTCTCTCTCTGTTTCTCTGGGGAGTGTACACACTCTACAGCAAAAATCTCTCTTAAAATTAAAGACTTTTACTTGGATGCAATTGTGCCCCATTGCTGAAGCAATGCCCTGCTGAGTGTACCTTCCCAAATATGAGGACATTTTTTACAGTCTGGCTGAAGGAGAACAGAAACTATCGCCAGCCCCTTAGAAGCCCATTGATGGCTCTGCTAAATCTTGGTTGTGGTTCTTTCCTCTGCTTTGCATAGCTGATTTGCACAAATACATCGACTGTCACTACGTTGAAGACACAGTGGAACCCCTTGCACATGTCCAGACTTTTCCTCTCTATTCTGTGAGCTCTTTTTGTGGTATTCCACCCTGCAAGTTCTAGCTGCCTTGACCCCATGATTTGCCCTTCTGTGATCTAAACTCGAGAAGAACACTAGGCACCGAGTCTGCCTCTCTGAGACGAAGCCTGGAACTCTCTCCAGTAGGGCAGCAGGGGCAGCTGAGGAGCTCACCTCTTGCCTCCCTTCCCTCGGGGATCACCGTCTCACAAAGTCTGCTAGTCAGTCTGCAAAGCATCATGTCATGTGTTTTAGCTGGCTTGTTAGCTGTGTGTGACAGGAGCATAAACTAGTTCCTGTTATCACACGTTTAACTCTTTTCTTTTCATTGATTTTTCTAGAATTCTTTCATGAGAGAGAAAGAGAGAAATAGAGAGATAGAGAGACCCTCAACAGGATCTCACACCTGTAACCCCATCAGCTCTTCCCAGCCAGCCAGGATCACAGGTACACATGTGTGTGTCAGCCTACAGGGTGACCACCTGACTTCCGACTGCAGAGCATTGCACGGCCACTACACACCCAAACTAGTGCTGAAGCTCATCTTCAGCTCTTACCGCCATTCACAACACGGTTAAGGTGTAGCTCCCGCTGTATGCATTTGCAATAGTCTAGAAAATCTACAGCATAAAACAATGGGATCACGTTAAGTCTCTGTTCAATTACTTGTAAGATAAGTTGTAAGATGTCCCAGTGGCGTGACTTATGACTAGTGGCAGTTTTATGCTTATGTTAGGTGACAACATACAGGCTTTGAGTGACATAATCTTCTGAAAGACTTTCAGAGAAGCGGGGATTTCTTTTTATCTTGAGAGAGGAGTTACTGGGTCACGTATCATACAGGATGTTGAAGTTAGAGGAAGAGAAAACATGAGTAAAACCATAAAGGCAAAGAACCAGCCGGTTCTCCCCATGTCACTGTGAGGAGGTCCATCCGGTTTGGGGACGGTGAGCAGAACAGAATACTCATGGCCGAGAGTGAACCGGGCGGGGGAAATGCGAGGGGGGTGTGCCCTGAATCCTGAGCTAACGTTCCTTTCATGCAGCAAGCCGCAGAAAGTGAGGCAGGTGTGCAAGCAGGGAAGTGACTCAGGGCCAAAGTCGCCGTTTTCTTGATAAGTACAATGAACTTTGAATTACGTTGTGCTCTGTTAATATAATTAAGCTCTTAAACCTGGGGTGTGAAGCACCACCAGAGAAAATAACTAGGTTGTTGAAATTAGTGCCACTGAAAAGTACGATCCCCAGCTCCGGCAGTCGTCAGGAGGACCGTCAGCACGGCTGGTAGCCCTTCCCAAATCCAAATCCCGGTCAGCAGCTGTGTCTGCTCCCATGGGCTGTACAAACCCTCTCCGTTCACCTGCCATTCTTCATACAGAGATTACGCAGCTCCATTTTTAAAAAAAATTTTTGGAGAGGTTTTTTCTCCCCCCAGGGGCTGTACAACCCCTCTCCGTCCCCCTGCCATTCTTCATACAGAGATTACGCAGCTCCATTTTTAAAAAAAATTTTTGGAGAGGTTTTTGCTATATGGTACATGTGCTCACCAGAAAGACAGAGACAAGTGAGAAATCACTCCCCAGGGGGGATGGCCACGCTGCAATCCCTTCTCCTCCATTCTCCTCTCGGGATCTTGGGCATACACGCACACGTGCCCAGTGTGAGTTTAGGCCACTGGGTCCACGACTCGAACCTCGGTCGACTACATGGGAGTTCAGCGACATAGCCATTACACTAACTGCTGGTCCCATGAGTTTTTTTTTTTTTAAGAGAGATTTTTGCTGTAGGGTGTGTCCACTCACAAGAAAGGTAGAGAGAGACAGAGAGACAGAAAGCAAGAAATCACTCTTGGGGAGGGTGGCAGATGGCCACGCCGCAATCCCTTCTCCTCCATTCCTCTCACGCATGCACACACACATTCTCACCCACCAGGTCCAGGACTGGGACTGTGGTCAACCCCATAGGAGTCCAGAGATGGAACCATTACGCCATCTGCTGGTCCCTGAGTTTGCAAGTTTAGTCCTCCAGGATGAAGAAGCAGGAGCAGGTGACATTTCAACTGCAGATTTGCCATTTTATCTGCAAATCTCAGTGTGCCGGTGGCCATTGCAAAGTAAACACTAGAGAAATACAGATTCTGCAGTTGAGGAAGGCATGCAAACTGTAGGCGTCAAACACTAAAATACTACTGGCTATGAAAGCAATCTAAGTCTCTCTGGTGAATTCCTGGGAAGGTAATGCATTTCCTTCTGCAGTGGCACCCTGTCATTCGGAGTGGCTAGTGTCTTACGCAGTGTGATGTGATGGGGCCAATTAACACCGCAATATCCTTGGGCCCTGCTGACCCACAGCAAGATTATCGTGTTCACAGAGCGCTATTTGCTCTAACGTGTTAGGCCTTCAGAAGCCCTCCCTCGGAATGTATTACTGGAAAACAGTAACTCATTAACTGATAAGCATCCACTAGTTCATATAATTCAGGAGCTCTTACCTAGTCTAGTAATGCCTGACTAAAATGAGAAATAGGAGGGGAGACAAGTTTTATTAGAACCTACTTCGTAGAAGGTGTTTGAGAGCCTCAGCAGAACTCCTTAAGTAAGTGTTGGGATAGGAGGGACCACACAGCACTCTCACCCTGCTTTACCTACACTGGAGTGGGCTGTCACGTGCTCTCACCCTGCTTTACCTACACTGGAGTGGGCTGTCGCAACAAACGCAAAAGTGATTACCCGTTTCCTCTCAGGATAAAGTGCTTTTGGTCTTTTGTATTTCTGCTTATAAGAATCCGGGGACAAGACAGATAATAAAACAAAGTTCATAACTGAGCCTGTGAAAATGAAGGAACAAGGAGTGACTAACAGGGAAAAATTGCAACCTTAATCTCTGTCTCTCTCCAACTTCTGTATGTGCCCTATGGCAAAAATCTTTAAAAACATCTCTGTTTTTTTACCTTTTCCATCAAGGATGGGCAAGGGGAGTATGTGTGGAACCAGAGTGTAGTCTGGCTCCTAGGAGGCAGCCTAAATTTTTTTTTTTTTTTTTGGAGAGATTTTCACTGTAGAGCGCGTGCGCTCGCCAGACAGACAGAGAGAGACATAGAGACAGAAAGCGAGAAATCACCCCCCAGGGGGCATGGTCACGCCGCAATCCCTTCTCCTCCATTCTCCTCTCAGGATCTTGGGCACGCACGCACACGCGCCCGGCGTGAGTTTTAAGCCACCGGGCCCGGGACACGAACCGCGGTCGACTACGTGGGAGTCCAACGACATAGCCATTACGCTAACTGCTGGTTCCCAGGCAGCCTGAATTTTAATATGAAAATCTTACCGATGTGGGCATTTTGAACACTTCTAATTCATTAGATAATACACTGCAAAAAGTGTGTGGTTCTAAAGTTAGAGCCTTTTGCTATGGGTAATTATGATACACATTTATTATACTCCCATAATTAAACAATTTTCAAAATAGTAAATATAAGAAGTGCTACATTAACCACGCAAAAAGTGAACCACAATGCATTACAGAAGTGATGACTTAATTTCCAAAGAAATATTTTATCTTCTCCAGTGTGATTTTTAACTAATCTGTCAGGAAACATTTAAATGCTATCTTTAATAGATACAAGAACTGTCTTCTGACTAAGGATGTTTTAAAATTCACTCCAATAAATAGACGTTTTTTTCTAAAAAACTCTCTAATAATTATATTATTATTATTACTATTATTATTATTATTATTATTATTTTGTAGAAGTTTTTGCCTTGCTGGAGAGAGAGATAGAGATCGTGTGAAGGAAAGTGAGAAATCACCACCTGATGGATGGTTGTGCCACAATCCCTTCTCCCCCCTTTTCCTCCTGGGAAATACATATGCCTGGCGTGAGTTTCAGCCACCAGGTGGGGGGGACTCAAACGATGGTCGGCCGTGTGGGAATCCGGTGACGTAACTGCTACACCATCTGCTGGCCCTGAGTCTTCTAATTATTTGTGTGAATAGTGTGGCAGAACGGTCTGAGGACCTCTATGACCTGGTAGTACAGTGTCTGCAGCACAGTGCATATTTGGGGAGACTCCACGTAGGTTTCCACAAGTGCGGTATCCAGTTACCCTTCCAGAAGGAGTGCAGCAGTTCCCTCCTTTCCACATCCAGGCAGGTACTTGTTTGCTGTCATCTTTCTGATAACATTGAATAGATGAGGAGATTTGTTACTGTGGCTTTCATTCGCCTTTTCCTAATGATTGGAGCGGTTGAGCATCTTTCCACATGCCTGCTACCACGTAAACGTCTTCTTTGAGTAATGCCTAGTCAGATCCTTAGTCATATTTTCATAGGTTTTAATTGGGTGGAGCGCCATCTGCTAACTGAATGCAAGACTGGAAGCCATTTGATGAACTGGTTCCAGCTCTGCCACTTGGTCACATTCAACTGGGGAGCGGAGTGGGGTCCTGCAGGAACCCTGCCCACCACACCTCCAGGACTGACTTGCCAACCACGGACAATTGGTGGTGAACTTCAGGGCCCCCTGACTGGGCCCCTGCTCTCCTACATGGACAGAGCTGTAAAGATAGAAAACTTCATTTTAAAATCATTTCGATCATTAGTTATGTAAAAAAAAGTCCACATTGTTTTACAGACAACCTCATGGCTGCATTTCAATGTGTCAGTATCTATTTATCTGTATCTTCTTTTGAAATTGTTCCTGGTTTAATCAAGGTGTCCAGAATTTCAAATGAAACATTGAACTTACAAATACCCTCACAATGTCACCTGGAATATGAGTCTAACACGTAGGAGGTGACACGGCTTCTGGGTAGTGACTTTACTTTATCCCTCCTTTAGTCTAAAACGGAGGTCAGTGTCTAAAACACTTTCCTGAATTTTAATAAAAACTCTCAGTGATACTCTGCGGGGCTCACACAGCAGGACAGTGCGCTTGCACGATGTCACGGTTCTCGGGCTTAATATTCACACATCTTATCATTTTTATCTCTTATAACTGAAGTCCAGACTAATGGTAGGTCCTAGGCATTAAAAAGTGTTAGTGTTGTGTGTGTGTATGCGTGAGTGTGTGTTTATCTTTATTTATTTCTACCACACACTATGCTGTGCCAAGGTCAAGACAGTTTTCCAGATTATTTATCTCAATTAGCTTGCAAGTCATTTTCCAGTGCACTTTTCTGTAAGTGCATGTACCCGATAGCTAAAAAAAATAAATAAATTTTCAAAAGAAAAAAATGTAACTTAAGTGGTTTACGAACATAGTCTATGAATAAACTTTTATAGTAGAAAGCAAACAAACAAAAAACAGAGGATAACAGAAAAAGAAGCAGTCTTCTAATCCAGAAATGGTAACATTAAGCCCCCTCGCGCGCGCGGAAACACACACACATACACACACACACACACACACACACACACATTGGTGGTGTATAGTCTTCAGGTATGAATTAGCAGTGTTTGCTAGAGAAACAGAACCAACAGGAGCTCCGGTGGACTGTCTTTATGTCTAGACAGGCAGAAAGAACAATAAATGAATGGATGATATATCAAAAAAGCATTTGTTACATGGAGTTGGCTTACACGATTACAGAGACTGAGGAGTCCCACAAGCTACAAGTCAAGGACTCAGGAAAGCCAGTGGTGCAATCTAGTCTGCTTTTGAATGCCTGAGAACCAGCGGAGCAGAGAGTGTAGACTCTAGTCCAAGGACTGGAGATGAGATGAGATGTCCCAATTCAAGCAGCCGAGGAAAGAAAGAAAAGAGTGAATTCCTCCTTCTGCCTCTTGTTCTATTCAGAGACTCCAGGGGTTGGATGACACCCCGGGGAGGGCTATCCTACTTTACTGAGCCCACAGTTTCAAACGCTGTTCACATTCTGAAACACTTTTGAAGACACAGCCAGAAATAATGTTTAGTCTGGGTTCCCTGTGCCCACTCAGGGTGACACATAAAACTTCATATTGTTTTATCTTGCTTTTTCCCACTGATACTGATGTGTCCCATTAAATGTCCCATTATATCAAAGCCTATGTTCTTTTGTGTCAAGATTCCAAACTATTGGATAGGACCAGGAGGTCTGTATTTACCTGTTGGAAAAGGGATGTCACTGGCAGGGGACTTAAAACTGAAGACATTTTTCTCTTTC